>NW_027187259.1:3133899-3143565 GCF_028583685.1 Petaurus breviceps papuanus | reverse complement strand
CGGCCAGGTGGCTCAGCGAGTAAGAGCACCGGCTCCAGTGTCGGGATGACCTAGATCAAATCCGGGCTCAGATACTCAGCACCACACCCAGAAATAACTGGCCGTGTAACCTTGAGCAAGTTACTTAACCCTGATTGCTTTAAAAAAAAAAGAAATAGATGGGATAAATGGGAATTAATCTCGGAGGGAAGGTACTAACATTAGAGAGAATCAGGGAAGGCTTCTTGTACAAGGTAGAATTTTAGCCGAGACTTGAAGAAAATCAGGAGACAGAACTGAGGAAGAAGAGGATTTTGGGTGCTGGAGTATCTTTGAGGAGGAACACCCTGGAGGCCAGAGTCACTGGATCCCAGAGTATATAGAGTAGAGTGAGGTGTAAGAAGACTGGAAAGACAGGAGGGGACTAGGTTAGGGAGAGCTTTAAAAGTCTAACAGGATTTTCAATTTGATCCTAGAGACAATAGGGAGCCATTGGAGTTGACTGAATGGGGAGGAGGGGAGATCACATGATCACCCCTGCAATTCTAGGAAGATCAGTGGAACATGGACTAGGAAGGAGAGAGACTCAAGGAAGGGAAATCAAATAGCCAGTCACTGCCGTAGTCTAGGTAGGAGATAATGGTGGCTTTTGTCAGGGTGTTGGCAGTGTCAGAAGAGAGAAGGGGGTATATAGGAGAATAATGAAGGTAGAAAGGTCAGGACTCGGGAAGTGATTGGATGGAGACAGGGTGCGAGGGTTTGAGAGGTTGAGGATGACATCCAGGTTGTGAGCCTGGGTGACAGGGAGAATGGCAATGACCTCAACAGCAACAGGGATGTTAGAAAGAGGAGAGGAGATGAAGTGAGAAGATGCATTCCATTTTGTATATGTTGAGTTTAAGATGTCTGCAGGATATACAGGACAGGCAGTTGACAATGGGAGACTAGAGGTCAGATAGGAAGCTAGGAATTATCTTTATCTCTTGTAAAGATGATAATTGAATCTATGGAAGCTGATAAGATCAAATGAAATAGTATAGAGGAAGTGGAGAAGAGGGCCAAGGACTGAGTCTTGGGGAACACTTACTGTTAGTGGGAAGAGCCAGACAACTGAGGAGCAGTAGGAACCAGAAGAGATCAATGTCACAAAAACCCAAGCAAAATTAATATCGAGGAGAAGAGGGTGATAGATAGTGTCCAAAGCAGCAGAGAGGTCAAGGAGGAAGAAGACCAAGAAAAGGCCATTGGGTTTGTTAACTGAGAGATCATCAGTAACTGTGGACAGAGTAGTTTCAGTGGAATAATGAGGCTGGAAGCCAGAATTAAGAAGATTTAAAATAGAATGATAGGAGAGGAAGTGGAGGTAATTATTAAAGACAGCCTTCTCAAGTTCAGCCAGAAAATGGAGGAGATATAGAACAATAACTAGCAGAAGTAGACAGTTCAAATGAGAGGTACTATCAACTCTATATTACAGATGAGAGAACATGGCGCCAATGTGGGAAAATGACTAGCTGATGAATACATGGATACTGTCAGAGTGAGAATTCAGACCCAGGTCTTTTCATTCTCAAATCACTGAAACACTCATACCAAGAAAAGCCCTACAGAAGGATCCCTCTCCTCTCAATTCCTGCCAGCATACCTAAAATTCCAGACTCAGAGCACCAGGAATTTTCCAGTCAGAAGGGTTGAAGCCAGAAACCCGACACCCTGAGACTCCCATATATGTAAGGGTTTGAGAGAGAACCACTCAGAAGTATTTGCTATGTGAGCTAATGAAGTCCAATTTGATTCACCAAGTTTTTACTGAGCGTTTAATGTGTGCAAAGCACTTTTCTAAGTCCTAGAGATACAAGAATGCAACAGGCCCCTCCCCTCGATGAGCTGCTAGTCCACTGATCCTATTTGAACATCATCAGTGCTGCATGCCAGAATTCACCTGGCCCCAACTCATCAGAGACAGCTTGTTCCATGAGTACCTCTGGAACGTAGAATACAGTTAAGGGACAAAACAGCAAATATATATTTCCTAAGCATGGTCTGGAGGTAGGCACAAAAGCAACACCAGAAACCACATCTCTAGGAATCAATGAATAGACATGGGACAGAGACAAATTTCAATACAAACCCAAATCAACATCCTTTTAGCCAGTGCTACAACCCTGAATATGGCCCTAACATTCTGCTCACTGTTATGTGAACCAGCCAGCAAGCAGGTATGTCAGCACCTTGTGTCTCAAAAAGAAGGCACTGGGGGGGACTAATCCAAGCAATGTTTCTGCGATTCTCTTCTACTCTCATGAAAAAATTGTATCGCACAACTGAAGAAAGAAACATGAAAAAAATTCGTCTTCAAAGAGGATGTTTCTTATGAGAAAGGTCAAAAACAACATGTAGTTTAGCATCTTTTCTTGCCCCAGAAAGTGCGAATATATCATACTCACAAAGAATTTCCTGAAATTGAATCAAGGAACAAAGAATGCCCATAATGGACGGGTACCTCACCCCCACTCACCTGCAATAAAGTCACATCCCCGACACAAACAAGAGCTCCCAGTGCCCCCATTGATGTTTACATGACCACCAACTGAAGCAATCATATGATACTGTTTGATACTGACATCAAGGCAATGGCTATCTGGTTATCTCCAGAAATTCCTCTGGCTAGAACATCTTGATGTGACAATAATGAAGTTATTGTGGGTAATCAACATAAGTAAATTCAATTCAAAAACTCTTCAGAGAGCTTTTTATAGCATCATAGATTCTCCAAGTTAGAAGGGGTCTCCGAAGTCATCTAGCATAATTCCTCCCAGAATAAGAATCCCCTCTACAGTAAACCCAACAAGTGGTTGGCCAGCTTTTTACTGAGGACCTTGAGAGCAGTAGCTTATTTCCTTCTAGTACAGCCCATTCCACAGATGGAAAGTCTGACCAAAGCTAAATCTGCACCTTCTCCTCACTGCCCTTCTGTCTGCCCTCAGCAACCAAGTGCAACAAGGTTAATCCTCTTTTACATGAAAGTCCTTCAAATATTTGAAATGGAACTTTCCCTTGGCCGTTTCAGCTTGACAGAGGTCTCCTGGCTGATTTTTGCTAGGCTAATGGTTTTTTACAGAAATCAATTAGCAAGACATTTTCTTGACCTATGTTGGAAAGGCCCCATGAATGCTCTCAGTACAGGACAACAGCAAGACACACTTGCCCCCTTAAGACTCACGTCTCCATCTTAGATGTCTCTTAGTGAACATCTCTTGCTCTTTTACTCCATCCCTGAACACAGCTTTCTGGGAAAATAGTACCAGTTCCACTAGGCCCCAGCTTCTGGCTCCCACAATCCTAACTGCAGATCAGAGGGTACTCTGCTGGATTCCCCTGTATAATGCTATCAGTGCCTAAGAAGTCATGATACATTGTAGCCTCAGCATGTCTTTTTAGAGGTTGAGAAGGCACTCGATTCCATTCAATAAAAATTGATGCATTTATTACTGTGAGCAAGATATGTGAAGGACTAGAGCAGAGCAGAGGGATTTGCTTTGTCCTGCCCTCCCCTGTCTACGCTCTATATAATCTCTTTTGTGAGTCCCAGTGTGTGATAAAGTACCACAAAAGGCAAAGAGAGCTTGGGCTGTGTTAGGAGACACAGAATGCCAGAACTAGGGCAGCAACAGGGCCCCTGGTCAGGCCAAGGCTCAGATATCATGATCAGCTCTGGGCACCAGATTTTAGGGAACATGTGGATGAAGGGGCACTGGGAAAGAGAGAGGACTCTCCTGCATGAGGAGTGGTAGAAAGAGATGGGGACATTTAGCATGGAAAAGAGAAGATTTAGGAGGGGCATGACAGCTGCTGTCAAGCATCTGAACAGCTGGCATAAGAGAAAGGGATTAGCCTTGTTCTGTCTGACCTCTGATCACAGACTCATGAGTAGTGGGGATAAGCTATAAAGAGCCATTTTTAGACTGGGTGCAAGGAAGAACTTCCTAACAAGGACAGTCATCCAACATTGTCTCTGGACTACTGGATCTGCCCTATTTTAAGTTTCTGTACAGAACACTGGAGGATCATTTGGTGGAGACATTATTTAAAAAGGAAGAGTGCACTAGCAGATAGGGTACTGGACCTGGGGGTGAGGGAGGCTTGGATTCAAACGTGGCTCTGCCCTGAGCTGTGTGAGCACAGTACAATAATGGAGAAGAATAGCTGGAGTGGCTACCTCACAAGGCCATGTGAGAATCAGGTGAGAGACATTCGATCATGTATAGACAGTATTTACAAAGCTTAATGTGTATAATGTAAATGTCGCAGCTCTCATTAGATGATATTCCCAGGCAGGTCCAGATTGACCTCAAAGATCCCTTCTAACCTCGGCATTCTTTGAAGCCCCTGGAGCCCTGAAAGTCTCTGCCTCTTCACCCATAAAATGCAAGAGTTGAACTAGAAGATGATCACTAAGGTCCCTATGGCAGCCACTTGTTAGCGAGTATGTCCTGTAGACTTCTCATAGACACGGGCTGGACTAGAAGGCCTCTGAAGTCCCGGGCAATTTTCAAACTTCTGTGATGGGGTGAGTAATTCACAAGCGGATCAACTCCAGCACAATTCCACCAATGTTATTTTCAAGAGTTCATTCCTCTAATATATATGTATATACACATGTATGTATACACATATATCCATATATATGCATATATTAGGGGCCACATAGTAGTTATGAGTCATCAGTCTAGACACTGCAAGGAATACAAAGAAACAATGACCTGGGCTCTGCCCTCCCATGGCTCCCACTTCAGTAGCGGAGATGATGAGACAGGTACACAAATGGCCATAACATAAGGCAGGCCATGACTATGACAGTCTGGTGTTGTGGTCATTCAGAGACACCGCCCAGCTTTGATATATGTAGAGTGGGCCTTCTCAAGCATGCACACATAGGCATTACACATGTACATGTGCATAAAACTGCCATCGATGTACCACTATGGGCATGTACGTGCACTGTGGATGGAGCCATAGCTCCCCACAAGCGTGTCTGCAACAGCCCAATGGCCCTGAATGGACTCCACAACTGCTGTACAGTCCACACAAGTTCAGTGCACCGCCGTTTCTCATCTAGCATGTGGTCTGATCAAGATACACGATCCAGCCAGAGCCAGGTGTCCGTGCCTGCGGCTAATCTGCAGTCAGTAACTTTCGAGTGCCTTTCAACAAAGAACATTAAGATTGAGCATAATTAGCATTCCCTCCATCAGTTGCCCCAACAGCTGCCACAGTGCGTCATTTCTATTCACTCTTTGGTATGTAACACACAAAACTACCCAAGCAAGGGAACCAAAAATCACTGCTCCATTTCTAAACCATGCCAAAGGCAAGAATGGGGCCTCTTCCATAGGCTGAGGGAGTCCTGGGAACAAATGTGAGTTAATAATATAGCAGTACCTACTGAATCTGATTAAGAACGGGTGGAGGGAGGGGGGCCACAGCAGAGCAAGGGAGAATGAAGGCAACAGATATGGAATAAAAGAAAACTGAGAATTTACTAATACAAATATAGGATAAAGAACTGGAAGATGTAATTGTAAATATTGGTTAAATTAGTAGACCTGAGGTCACTAATAGGGTAGTAGAGCACTGAACTTGGATGGAGGATCTGGGTTCAAATCCAGGGTCTGTTACATATGACCTTGAACAATTCCTTCAAGCTTCTGGGTCTTGATTTCTTTCTCAGTAACAGGAAGCTGTATTTAATGGTCTCTAGAGTCTGGTCCAATTTGAAATCGAGTCATTAAGTCAAGTTAATAAGCACTGATTAAATGCCTACTATGTGCCAGGCACCTTGCTAAAAGCTGGACATAAAAAGAAAGACAATAACAGTTCTTTCCATCAAGGAGACAATATGAAGACATCTAGATATATACAAGATGGAGACAGAGCTGATGAATTGTAGAGGGAAGGCACTAGCAGCTGAGGGTTCTGGGGAAAAAAAAAACTTCTTAAAGAAGGCAGCATTTGGGCTGAGTCTTGGAGGAAGTAAGGAAAATTAGGAGGTGAAGGTGAAGATGGTAAGCATTCCAGGTAGGAGGGCCAATCAAAGGCATGGGGAAAGGAATGGAGTGTCATGTACAGGGAATAGCAAGTTAGCCCATGAAGCTAGCTCATAGAGTGTATGCAGAGAAGTAAGGTACAATACTGGAAAGTTAGTAAGGGGACACTTTAGGAGGAACATTAAACGCCAGAGGACTGTGAATAGGGAGCCCCTGGAGGTTACTGACTAGGGGCAAGCAGGATGACACTTGGCACCTGCACTGATGATAACTAGAGTGAGGAGGCAGGGAGACCGAAGCCTACTACATTAGGAAAGGCAAGATGAGAGACAAGCCTGTGCCAGGGTGACACACGTAAGCAGAGAGAAGAGGATATAAACAAGGGATTCTGGGAAGGTTAAAACAGAAAAGGAAAGATTACTCTAGGCAACAGAATGGGCATGTGAGGTGAGTGGGAGTGTGGAGTCAAGGAGGGTATTAGGTTGCAAGCCTGAGTGTCTGGGAATATGATGGTACTTTCGATGGCAACAGGGAATGTAGAAAGAGGGGAGCATTGGCAGGGGAAGAGAATGAGTTCAATTTTGAACATGCTGACTTAAGATGCATATGGGGCGTCCAGTTGAAGATGCTAAAAAGCCAGTTGGCGATGTAGGACTGGAGGTCGGGAGGGAGGTTAGGGCTGGATAAACAGACCTGAGAATAATCCGCACAGAAATGATAATTGCACTCCTGGGAGTTGGTGAGACTACCACACAAGATGCTTATGTAAGGCTGTAGCTCTGGAGAGAGACTAGCAAAGCAAAATGGTGTGGTGGAGAGAATGACAATCAGCAATCAGCAGAGATTTGCTGCCTCTGACACTCACTATGTCTAGTGACCACAGACAAGTCACTTGATCTCCCCAAGTCTCAATTTACTCAGTTCTAAAACTGGGGCTAATAACAGGCACTGCCTATTTCTGTAAAGAACAAATGAGATAATGTATGGAAAGCATCTGGTAAACCTTAAAGTGCCCTGTAAATGCCAACTGTTGTTACCAAGTGCTCATATAACAGCAATAGCCAAGGCATCTAGGAAGATGAGGGCTGAAATAAGGCTCTGGCCCGAATTCAAGGTGAACAAGACCAGAACGGCTGGGCCACTAGGCTCAAATGGAAAGGTACACGTAGAATTCTGCAGTTAGCCTATGCTAAGTGATATACCCACCACAAAACAATGAGAGATAAAGCCAACATATGAATTTCAATAGACTTGAAATTTTTTTAATTTTCTTTAATAACAATGAATTTATTTATTGATGTTTCAAGAAACTAAGAAACAGAAAGGTAGAAATTCTTAATGGAGTGGACACTTCTGGTCATTTCATTCATCTTTCTCCTTCCCTCAAACTACTCAGCCCCAGCCAGTTAAGTCTATGTT
This sequence comes from Petaurus breviceps papuanus, assembly GCF_028583685.1. NCBI lineage: Eukaryota > Metazoa > Chordata > Mammalia > Diprotodontia > Petauridae > Petaurus > Petaurus breviceps. The sequence continues at coordinate 3,136,120 of NW_027187259.1, read as the reverse complement.
TTCTTATACAAAGGAAGGAGAACTAGAGGAGAATGAAAACAGGGATGGGTCAGCTGTGTAGGGGAAGAACACTGGTGAGGATTGCAAAGAACATTGGATTGGGGATTTGGCAGCATAAGTAGGAGTATGACAGTATGCTTCCTTATCACCTCCACACACCCATGCCTCCCTCCCCCTCAAAAACTTCTCACTTGCTCCATTCACCCATCTTCTCTAGTCTCTCTTCTCTTTCACAACAAGACTCCATCCATCCATCTATCCATCTATCCATCCATCCTCTCTAGTCTGTCCTCTCGTTTACTTCTTTTCCTCTCACTCTTTCCTTAACTCTCTGCAAGTCTAGCTTCCTACCTCATCATTCAACCAAAACTTCTCACTCTAGAATTATGAAGGACTCTTAGTGGGCAGATCTGATGGATGGCCTTTTCTCAGTCCTCATCCCTCTTGACCTCTCTTCCACCCTGTTGATTGCTCTCTTCTCCTGGATATTCTCTCTTCTCCAGATTTTCCTGACACTGCTCTCTTGCTACCTGTCTTAATGTCATTCTCCTGTGTCCTAACCATGTGTCATCTCTACGCAGGTGACACTCAACTCTCTGTCATCAGCTCTAGTCTCTCTGTTGAACTACCTTCATGCATCTCCTATTCTCTCTCAGTCTTCTCAAAATGATTGGCATCTCAAGTTCAGCATGAACAGTACAGAATTCAGTATCTTTGCCCTCCAACCTGCCTGGCTTCCAAATGTCTCTATTACTGTTGAGGGCATCATACTCCTAGTTACCTTGACTCTTCCCTCTGAACCCCTGCAACTGACCTGCTGCCAAGTCCTGGACCTTTGCAACATCTCTTGAATACACTCCCTTCTCTCCTCTGATACTGCCACCCTCTCCCTGGTAGAGGCCTTCATCACCTCTTGCCCTGATCATTGCCACAGCTGCTAGGGGTCTGCCTGTCTCAGGTCTCTCTCCATTCCAGTCCATCCTTGACTCAGCAGTCAAACTGATCTTCCCGTAGGGTGGGGTTGACCATGTTACTGATCTACTTAACAAACTCTACTGGCTCCCTACTACCTCCAGAATCAATGATCAAATCTTCCCCTTGATTTTTAAAGCCCTTCATGATCTAGCCCCTTCCTATCTTTCCCATTTTCTTACTCACTTCTATGCTCTCTCCTATTCAACTACACTGGCCTCCTGCTAGTCCTTGCACAGACTGCATCTCCTAACTTTGTGCCTTTACTCTAGCTGTGCCCCCTGCCTGGAATGCCCTCCCTCCTCATCTCTCCCTCTTCTCCTCCCTGGCTTCCTTCAAGTCCAAACTCAAATCCTCCTTTCTGGAACCCCATCTTCCCTGATCACCCTTAATGCCAGTGCCTTCCCTCTGCCGATTATCACCACTTTATCCTGTCTAGAGTGTCAGTACATAATTGTTTGTATGCTGTCTCCCCCGTTAAACTGTGAGCTCCTTGAGAACAGGGATTGTTTTTGCTTCACTAGGAGGGGGTTTTAGAGGAAATCACAGAACCAGAGTTGAAAGGAGTTTTAAAGTTCTACTTCCAATAGGTAGAACACTGTAAAAACTGACTAAGGAAGTGAGTTGTCCCAAAGTGGACTGGGCTGCACTGGGAGGTTGTGGGGTGGTTTCCACCTTAATGGAAGGTCAAAGGTTAGTTAGGTACTTTCTGTAACCCCCACACAAGCCCTCACAGTGCCTGGATATGGAAGGTACTTAAGAAATGTGTTGACTGGATGGATGACTAGATGAGAGAATTAGGGGAAAAGAAAAGAAAACCAAGTGTTCTAATACCTTCCATATCAGATCTATTAACTGCGCAGTGCCTTTATTAAAGTCACAGCAGGGGTTTTACCCCACAAGCATTTTTCTTAAAAAGATTGCTAGTTTTCCTGAAAATCAACTCTCCTAAGCTAATTAAAATGGTGATAATTCCTAATTTTTCTCTTTGTGAACATGTCACTAAGGCATTTCCACTTTAATATTACTTAGAAGTCTGGGTGTTCATATATGCCAAAGTTCAAGGCCACGAACTCACCAAATCCCTCCTAAGACCCTGGAAATCAAGGCTTGCCTGATCTTGACCCGTGATGAATATTTAACAGAAGCACGCTCCATGAAATCACATTCCAAGCCTCAAAAAAATACCTTCCCTAGAAAATACACACACACACACACACACACACACACACACACACACACACACACA
>NW_027187259.1:3127692-3133889 GCF_028583685.1 Petaurus breviceps papuanus | reverse complement strand
ACACACACACACACACACACACACACACACACACACACACACACACACACACACACACACACTCTTACTTTCCTATTTTGGGTCCAGGGTGGCTAGAGCAGTGTCCCTGCAAGCAAGGAGCTAGTATTCTCTGCTTCCATCATTGGGTTAGAAGGGCTGCTCTTCAAGAATTGTGATTTGTCACTTGTGAATCGAATTCTAATGGTTCCATCTGGTGGTAAAAACCAGAACAGAGCTCTGCATGGTCTTTGTGATGTTTCAATGTGAGCAACAGAAAGTCAGTCCCTCACTCACTCTTACTGGAGCAGCCGAAAGAAAGTTCTGGGGAGCATCACTCCCACCTCCACCCCACCCCCAGCAGAACAGAAGTGCTTGGAAGCCAAGAACCATCTTCTCTTTCTGTCATTGCATCCCCACTGCCTAGCACTTAGGCCCTGTGGGCCTTACACATAACAGGTACCCCATAGAGCCCGCTGGATGGGCATTTGACAGGAGTTTTCTTCCTAAGCCCCTCTGACAAACATTTTGAGCTTGCCTCGGAATGTACCCTGTATCCAATCATTCTAACACAGGACTCAGCTACTATCCCTATTTGAAGGAGGATATAAATCCTAATCTTCATCAAGGCATAATTCATTTCTCTATTCTTAACCAAAAAATTTTAGTTGATTTTAATTTTGGTTTCTCTAGCAAAGAAAGGAGAGAGCCAGGCTGACAACAGGAACCAGAGCAAATACAACTGGGAAAACCTCTAGAAAAAGGTTTCTCTGTTATTAATGGTCCATAGCAACCTTGGTCAAACTTCATCATCTCAGTAGGAAAGAAAACTTTGTTATGCTCTCATTGATTTATTATCCAAAATAGCAAATGTTTGATCTGTGGGGCTAGAAGGGAGAGATGGAGATCAGCCATACAAGCACTTCTACTTCCAGATGAGGCCTAGACTGAGGGAAGTGACTTGTCCAAGGTTACACCATTAGTAACAGGCAGAGAGATGAGATTTGAACTTGGATCCTACATCTCCCTTCTCTCTCTCTGCCTCCCAATCTGCAGCTGTTGTAACATGTACCTTCTCTGTTTTTTACACGTTTTTATAACAGGTTATACAAGTCTACAGTGAAAAGATTCAGAGAACTTGGGTTCAAATCATAGTTCTGCTACTTACTACTAGTCTTACTACTTACTTACTAGTACTTACTATTGGCCTTGGGCAACTCACTTAACCCCTTTGGGTCTCAGTTTCCCATGGTGTATGTAGAAAGAAGGGTGATCCAAAGAATCAGATGAGGTTGAGGAAGCAAAGCTTTTCTTGGGACTCTTTTCCCTAGGGAGGGTGTGGACACAGTCACCAATGTCCTCTGTTGAACAGACTGATGGATATGTACTGGGATATCCTTAGGATAGCATCGAAGGCTAAGTGATGGAGTCTCAGGGACTGGACATAACTAGGCTGGCTCGGGTTCTTGTGGATGGGTAATGGTTAGTTAGTCAAGTGATTTTTAGGGTCAGTTGCAGAGTGAGGCCCTTTCACCTTTTAGGATGAATCCCGAGAGAGGGCCGAGTACAGAGCACAAACCAGAGTGCCAACTGCTTGGCAGGGGACAGGGGGGAGGCTGGGCACCTGCATGACCTCTTCTAGTTGCTAATGGTCACCTCAGGATAGAGGCCAAGGCACACCACATTTGCACAAAGCTCTCACCCACCAGCTTAAAAGGAAAAGAGAGTTCTTGACCCAGCTGTGGAGAGACATACCTGAAAGATGGCAGCAGGAGACTGGGGGGGGGGGGGCATTTGGTTGAGGTGGAAGTTGCCAAACCCCAGCCCTCAGGAAGAAAGCTTTCTCCCATGGGATGCAAGATGGCTCTCAGTTCTCCTGGCCTTGTCTGTGCTCAACTCTCCTTCTAAATGTCTCCAACAGTGCAAACAGCCAACTCTGCAAGTGGTGTCCTTTTCTATCAATCTAGTGAAAAGGGGGAGGCCCAATCCACGATGGGCCAAACTAAGGTCATCATTCCTAGTCACTGAGATTCCATCACTCCTCCCCTAGCGCAAATCATGATAGGAACATGGGATGGGGCAGTGGAGTGGGGATCATCCATTTTCCCATTACTATACTATGCTCTAGGTCTAAAACAAGGCTTTCATCAAAAGAAAATGATCCTCCAAATCCCATCTCCCAACTTTACTTTTCTATGGAGCCTCCAAATGACTCACATCCTAAAAGAAGAAGCTTCTGGGAACAAAATACAATAATTCTAATGAAGGTGAGTATCACCAAAAGCCTAGAAGAACTGGGTCTGGACGGCTCCAGCACTGGAAAACTTCCCTGGGTAGCTGCCACTCCAGCCTCCTCTACGACCAGCACATACATACACACACACATACACCATGAATATACAATACACACATCACACAATAGATTTCATACAGATACATACAGGTATACACACTATACAGATACACAACAGTACACACATATATCATAGACACATGTACCTATTGCACACGTACACATATCCATCACACAAACCTACCATAGACTACACATAACATATGTGCACAATATATGCCACATGTGCACACAAACATGAACATTCCACAACTTCATGTGTGAATTGTGCCATGTACCTTATGGTGCATGCACATACATGAACACATATGTGTGTTCATCTGTACACACAGATACCCCTACCTCAGTGGCTAATACCACAGGAATGTAGTAGTACTCACAGGGGCAAGAAACTCCTCTCCTTTCTCCTCCCCTCCAAGTTGGTGGTTTCAGGGGCACCATCTGGGAAAGTGAGGCACTTAGCCTAGATGTCCCCTACCCGCCTGCAGAAGACAATCCTGCCTGAAGACAGGGAACCGCTATTTCCTCTATTAAAGAAATGAATCTAGCTTTGGTGGAGGAAGACTGTTAAGGGCTAGTCCTTTATGAGGGCCCCAATTTTAGAAGTACAGCCCCACAGGGTAAAAGCTAAGAAGAACACTCCCATGCTAGTGTGAGGGCCATGGTGGCGAAGCAGACCAGAGAGGGCACTGCACCCAGAGCTAAGCACACAGCTCTGGAAGGAGCAGAAACAGACGGAGGTCTGAATCAGGATTTCCTCATTCTGCTGCCTTCTAGGTGCATGACCTTTAAAAGCTGTCATGAAATGTACCCAACATATTCAGGCATTGGTCCATAGGCCCTGAAGCACTGCTCTCATTGAAGGAGGGTTCAAATGTCCTCCTTCAGCCTTTTGTTGACTTTATTTTGGGTTTCACTAACAAAGAAGAGAAAGTGAGGTTGGCTCTAGGTCTCTGGGCCTTAGCTATCCCCTATGTAAAATTATTTGGCTGTACTAGAGGACCCCTAAGATCCCCTCTATGTGATACATCCCTCCTGCTCAAAAGCTTCCAAGTCCTCCATTCTGCCTCCTAAAGAAAGTAGAAACACTTTTGCTAGGCAGCCTGGAGTCCCCTACCTTTCCATGTTGCTGTTCCGAGAAGACATCATGCTTCATTCAAACAGTGCCATTCTCTGTCCAAGGGTATCTAGGTGGCACACTAAACAAAGCACTGGACCCAGAGTCTTCCTGACTGCCTCAGACTCTTCCTAGATGTGTGACCTTGTGCAAGTCACTAACCCTGTGTGCCTTAGTTTTCTCATCTGTAAAATGAATTGGAGAAGGAAATAGTAAACTACTCCAGTACCTCTACCAAGGAAATTGCAAAATGGGGTCACAAAGACTTGGAAATGACTAAAACAATCAAGCAACAACTCTCTGCCTGAAGAGTGTGTCTACACTTTCCCTCCTTGAGTCATGCCTTTATCCACACTGTTCCAAATATCTGCAGTGACCTCCCTTCCTTTCTCTGCCTGCTGAATTCCCATATGCCCTTTAGAACCCAAATCAAATTCTATCTCCCCAAGGAAGCCTTTCCTGACTGCCTGGTCTGTGATGGTTCTTCCCCTCACACCTCACATAGCTCCTTTGTGTGGGGACTCTGCAGTGCAGATATGACATGATGTTGGGCAGCAGCAGCATTCTAAGCTTTAGGGTCTAATCCCACCTAGACTGTGAGCTCCAGTGGGGAGGGCCACATCTCACCTTTCCAGCTCTCTCTGAGCACAGAGTTCTTCACTGGAGAAGTGTCTAATAAATGTTTACTGAATAAGTGTGATAGGCCAGGCCTGACTCAGGCCAGTCCGCTGGGACTTCAGGTTTGAAACTGGAATTAATCGAGACACGTGTAATCTCTCTAATAGTGAATGAAAGGGAATGTACTTAGCCACAGTAGGGGAAGAATATTGCTCTCACCGCAATGAGGGAATGAATGAATGAATGAATGAATGAATGAATGAATGAATGAATGAATGAATGAATGAAAATGAACCACCCAATACTTCAGTGAGTTAAGAAGCATCTTAGTGTAGTGCAAAGAGTTTGGGCTATCTTGGGAAGCCATCCAGAGGCCTCACTTCAGCCTCTCTCCAACACTGTGGGCCTGAGGTCAGTTTCTCAGCCTCTACAAATCTCAGTTTCTCATTAGGGACCTTTCGGTTTTTCATACTGAAATGTCTCCCTTTGTTTCTCTTTCACTGTGGCACTGAAGAAACCATTGCTTTAAACTTTAAAGCATTTTAGAAATGGAAGCCATTATTATTTTAATTATATTGGAATGGTAGCATGGATGGAAAGCTAGTCTTAAGATCCAGGAAGACCTGGGTTCATGTCCCACCTTGGACAGATCCAGGCTCTGTGATCCTGGGCAAGCCACTTAACCTCTCCGTGCCTCAGTTTCCTTATCTTTAAAATGGAGATAATAATAGTCCCTACTCTCCAGAATTACTGGAAGAATTAAATGAGATATTAATTGTAAAGCACTTAGCACAGTGCCTGGTACATATATAAATGTTTTAGTTATTATATTATTATTATTATTATCCCTATGAAGGAAAGGCCATCATTCTAACCATGGTTTGATTTCCTTCTTTTTTATGATTCTGTTCAGTTCAAATATAAAGCTAGTGTATAAGAATCTTTGGGCTTCATAGATTATTGGAGCTGTGAAGGGAGGCTGCGTGAAGGGAGGGTTCAAATTCTGTCTCTGCCTCTTATAACAGGAGTGACCTTGGATCTGGCTTCTCTGGGCCTAGTTTCCCCTTCTGTAAAATGTGAGCTAAATAAATGTTAAATGATATAAGTGCCAGGGTTGGGGGAAGAGGGGTAGAGAAGAGAAACAATCTCTGTACTCTGCAAGAACCATGGCCTTACACTTTAAGAACTTTGCAGCTCTATAGAAATGATCCTATGGTCTGGGGAGTCATCTAGGAAACAATGGAAGCCTAAAGAGGGGAAGGGCCTGTGTCTTACAGGAAGTCAGGTTTTCAGCCTCCCACCCTGATGGTCTTCTTGCCTTTCCTTCTGGATGTCATATTTAGTAAAATGGCCCATCATTTTCGCAAGCCTGCTTGCCTGCTGTTGAGAGCTTCTGAGTGTACTGACCACTTCTCACTGTCCTTTGGAGTTCAAGGTCAGTAGTGGTTCTGGGCCAGGCCAGAACAGGACAAACAATATTAATCAACATATGCACCACAGTTCCAGAAAGAACATTATTGGCATTGTATCCAAAAAAAGTGTTATACAACATGTTTGTGATAAGCTTTCTCCTAGGTTACTTGATTCCAATAATTCTCATTTATCTGAACTGCATTGTTGGCTAGAATAAAAATTCCTCTGCCTATTTGCATTTTCTCCTCGTGGCAGGTTCTTAAATATTATTAATTTGTAGCAAGCATGGGCCAAGAGGAGGTGGGTATGCCCCTCCCTCCCTCACATGCCAGGGCTTCCCCAGGGTGCACACACAAAAGGACAACGGTTTCCATAAAAGAGGCAACATTTGGACCACAGGAGACACAGACAGAGAAAGCTGCCACATAGACCTGAAAGCAGCAAGCAGTTCGGGGGAGTCAGCATGAGACGCACCACAACACGCGTGCCAGGAGAGATCCCTCTGCTCCGTGTGCACAGCCCCAGGGGAGATGGAGCCGGTGGAGACACAGAACCACATACAGCCTCGGAGGAAGTAGGCGGCCAGAAGAGATGGAGATGCCAAGGCACACTTGGACCTGGAGAGAGGCCTGAGCTAAAGGCCCCTGCATCTATGTGGCCCCTGAGGGAAAGAGCTGACAGGAGCTGGCAGTGGACAGA
>NW_027187259.1:3115161-3127682 GCF_028583685.1 Petaurus breviceps papuanus | reverse complement strand
GAAAGAGCTGACAGGAGCTGGCAGTGGACAGAGAGAGCAGCTGCCCCAGGAGCTGGAGAGAGGCCTGCCTTAAAGGGGGCTGCATCCATGTGGTCCCTGGAAAGAAGCAGCCAGCGCCAGGCAAGGATGCTGAACCAGCAGCAGAGTGACCAGATGCTACAAGGTGAAGGAAAATCGATGCAGCAGGAAATGGCAGAACCGAGCGGCAACGAGGCATTGAGCAACACCGGGGACCCCCACGTCCCATCCCTGCCCTTTACTGGTCATGGGGCCAGTGAGGCTCTGGGAGATGGAGGTGAAAAGTCATCTCCTTAGCAACCCCAAGCTGAACAGGGCAGTACCCTAAGGGCTAGAGCCCCCAAGCTCAGTAGGGTAGTAATGAAAAAGTAGAGTAGTACCAGAAGATAGGATTATACCCTGTGGGAAGGTGGAGGAAAGCTTTCCTGGCTGTCTATGAGTTAATGTACAAGTTCTTTCTATCCTTTTATTGCATAAATAAAACCCTTTCTGTCTTTAATGCTTTGTTAGCCTAGATGCTTGCAGGGAAACCAAGGATGCCTTTGCGGGGTGGGGGGGGATGCAAAATCAGTCAAATACTGAAGTTCCTAGGATTACCCTGAATGTGGGCATGAGCCAAGGGTTTTGTTTTTGTTTTTTTTTTTTTAATAGGGCAGATACTGAATTTCCAAAAGGTTCCCTGAAGGACACAAGATTTTGAGTTAATCTCAAACTGTACCTAAGTCCTTGTGGAAGAGGAGAGGGGTAAAGAGGAGGGGGGAGGGGAGGGGAAGGGAGGAATGGAGGAGGGAGGAGAAGGGGAAAAAGGAGTTGATAAGGGAAGGAAGAGATGCTCTAACTTCAGAGTTACAAACACAGTTACAATTTACTTGCAAAAATAATTTTTATGATGATGATTCTTAAAATCTTACCTGTTAAAACGAATGTTGCAAATATTGTATTTATATGCTAATACTTGCAAATACAGATTCTGTTAAGAGTTCTTCCTATTAAGCACTCTAGTCCTGCTTTGTATCTCATCACTGTGTAGCATGGGCTCTGTTCTTAAAGGCTAAGCCAACAGAACTCACTATCTGCCTGGCCTGCCAAGGAGCTGGGGATGGGACTGTCTTGCTAGTTTCCAACAAGCAGTATGGCTTGCCACAAGCTTGGCCGCAAGAACTCTAAGGGACATCTAGCCAAGTCATCGAAGAGCTGAGGGCGGTGTCCCCACGCCATCAAAATGCCAGAGAGCCAAGTGGAGAAGTGTGAAAGCAGTTCTTTATGCGTCCTCTAAGCATTAGCCATCGTTGGCCTTTGTGTGGTCTTTACTGTTCACATATGCCATGTGTCATGCCTTTTGTGCTGCTGCATTTCTCCCCACTTGGAATGCCCCATCCTTCACCTCTTCCTTGCCAAAACAAACCTGGGTAACGCTTTTTGTAAGAACAAGCTCAAGATGCATGTGTGTGCATTCTCACCAGAGGCTTCCCTGTCTAACTCCAACCTTCTTCTCTTCTGTCGTTCTCTAGCTCTGTAGATTTGGGAGTGGCTTTCTTTGGGAAGGACATCAAGGGTGTGTGTGGCAGAAAAAAAAAGAGGGGAAATAGTGGCTGGGCTGTGCTAATAAAATAAAACGGATGCTGCTACTAAAGATCATTTGCCTGTTTATTGTTGTGCCAGTCACACTGCCAAGGCGCCATTTTTTTAGGAGATCATCTGGAGAAAGCAAACACTGGAAGAACAGTTAGGAGCAGTGGCGCATGCCTTTCATTCCTGCTCCTGGGGGTCAAGGCCAGGGGCCTGTGTGAGTGGAGGGATTCTGAGCTGCAGCAGATTAAGTGTGTGGGGTGAACCTCCAGGAAAGGGGGCCGCACTAGCTCAGGCCGGAAACACAACGAGCCAAAGCTCTCGTGCCCATCATCAGCGGTGCTGGGCCCAGGAAGCAGCCTCTGCCCTTCCAGCACGGGGCAGATAGGGACACTTGGGCCCTTACAGTAACAACAGGAACAACAACTGTTACTATGATCAGGAAATAATGGAAAAAGGAAGAATAAAGGGAGGCTTGTATTAGCATAACCTGAGCAACGCCATTAAGCAGTATTCATCCAAGCTATTTGCTACTGATTCAAAAAACAGAAAAGGTGATTAATGGAAGAGACTTAGTAAGTAAAACTCAGAAGCAAATGAATTTAGTAGCCAGTGTTCAATAAACTCAAAGAATTCTCTATTCAACAAAAACTGCTGGGAAAAGTGGAAAGCAATTTGGCAGGTTTAGGTCACAAAAATACACCAATAAAGTACAAACAGATACATGACCGGAATGATAAATGGTTATCTTGTGAAAAATTAGAGGCGAATGAAAGGAATGTCATTGATGAAGAATGAAATGAGAGACAGCTATGACTAGGGAAAGAATTACTATGATAAAAGAAGATAAAATAGACCATTCCAATTACAAAGAATTTAAAAGTTTTCCTACAAAAAGTTAACATAATTAGAATTAGAAGAAAAACAGTTAATTAGGAAAAATCTTTGCAACAAAGATCTCTGATAAAGTTCTGATATCCAGGACATATAGGGAATTGATAGAAACATATAAGAATAAGTCATTCCTTAAAGTCAAGGATTCTAAGAGGGAGCTTTCCAGAAGCCAAAATGCCAATTTTCAACAACCATATGAAATCACTAATACTAAACAACTTGCAAATTAAAATAATTCTGAGATTTCACCTAACACTCATCATATAGGTAAAGATGCCAAAGTATAAAAAGAAATTAGAACTATTGGAGAAAGTATGGAAAGAGACCCACTAACGTGAGCACAGCTGATCCAATAATTCTGGAAGACAGCTTGGAATCATACTAAAGCCATTGAACTCACACACCCTTTGACCTTGCAAGGTAGGGCACATAGGCACATACCCCAGGGAGACTAAAATCCCATATGCAAAAAAACAAAAACTTTAGAGCAGCACTTTTTGTGGTGACAAAGACCTGGTAGAAAAGTGGGTACCTGGTGATCAGTGAAGGGCTGGGCAATTGTGAGTGCAATAGGATATTAGCAGACCATAAGAAATGATGAACACGAACACTTGTTCGAACTGATACCGAGAAAAGAAACAGTCAAGAGACCAGCTGACATGATCACTGCAGTGAAAGGAAAACAACAACGAGACCCTTAAAAAATTAATACTGCCACTTCAAACAGTTTCCATGTGTATTGCCATTCCAACCAAGTCCCAAAGGGTTATCAAGGACTATCAAGCCAGCCTGGCTTCCTCCTCTCAGGAAAGAGCAGAGGGGTGAAGCATCCAAGGTCACACAAGGCCAGTGTGTCATTTTGGTTTGTCTGGCTACACTTACTGGTTACAAGGCAGGGTTCTATTTGGGAGAGAGGATGAAGAAAGGGAGTCCCTGGGAAGTGATCATGGTATAAGAAAAAGAAAAGGGTATCCTCAGAGAGGGAGGTAGGCCCACCATGTATCACAAGTTAGGGCCAACACATGGCCAGCTCAAGGGCTACACTGATATCTGTGAAATATTCAGTGACCCAGAAAATGGTCTCCTGAATACAAATCCCCTCTCTCCAGAGGCTCTCAGGAAAAGTCCCACATGGGCATCAGTGAATTAGTTGAGGGAGTAGTCACATCTTGTGGTCATAGCTCTGATTGCAGATAGCCACACTTGCCCTAAAACACTGGGGTGAGTAAATCAAGCCCTCCCTCAGTGTCTTTCAGAAGACTCCTACCTCTGTGACAGCTCGCTCCCAATCACTTCTGGAAAGGCTGTGGCGCAGGCTCCTGTGTCTTCGGATGAGAATTTCTTTGGCCTCTTCAGCTGCCCCTGTTTCTCCTGGAAGGGTATGCCTGTTATATGCAGGAGCCTGGAAACACAGCCCAGAACAAAGTAAACAGAATGAAGGGTCCTGATGAAATCAACGTCACGAAAACAACTCAACATTCTAAGCACAAATGATTCAAATTGGCTTAAATTGGGAATTCTTTTAGATTATATGCACTTCAAAGGGACGGTAAACCAAAAAATAGGTACTTAACCTATTTCCCCCATATATATGCATGCCCTCTTAAAATGTCCCTCATTCTTAAACTTAGAAGACATCTTAAATCACAGTTATCCACAATTTCCTCACAAAAATAAGTTCTTATAAGAATATTAAAGCTAGAAGAAAAAGGACTCTGCCTTTAAAAGAACTAAATTTCCTTGCCATCTGTCTCTAGTCATGTCTCTCGATAGTCTTGCAGATATATTGCTCCTGGCCTAAAGGACCAGACTCAATCATCATCTTAGATGAGCCTCGGCCCATCTCCTGAGGTTGCTGGGACAGCATTGTCAAGGCATAAGGCTCACCCATTACTAAGAACTCGGGCAGGCATGGCAGGCAATGTCCTGTGTGCCACTAGCACAGCAAGCCAGGCCAGGCCAGGGCCTCTCTGCTCTACTTTGCTGTAGCTCTAGGGTCCACTCTGGAAGCTGACTTGACACGGGGGTGGATCGGTAAATGTTTACCAACCACATAGGGGGGATGTAAGCATGACACACTTTTAAGTTTAATCTACATTAGCAGTTTCTCCATGACTTTTTTAAGTCTAGACAGTCAACAAAACAATCCATCAAGTCCTGATTTGTAGCATTTGTTGATTTATAAGTGGTAAAGGCTCACACTGAAAATTTAACAACTGGTTTGTGCAAGTCTGTTTTGAGTAACTCCAGCACAGCCCTGAACAGTTGGGCATGTGGTTGGTAGCATAGAGAGAATATAAGGGCTGGAAAAGCTCTAAAGGGTTCACCTACATGGCCCCAACCCCTGCCTTTGGGCTGATTTTTTGGTCTTCTTACCTTCTTATGGGTCTGGCACATGGCAAGTGCTTAATAAATGCTTTATTTATGATCTCTCTTCTTTAAGAATTTTTCAGAATAAAGACTCTATCCCCCTCACAAGGCCACCCCCTCCCAAGTTCTATTTAAGAAGTTATTCCGGGCGGCTAGGTGGCGCAGTGAGTAAAGCACCAGCCCCGGAGTCAGGAGGACCCGAGTTTGGTTCCGGCCTCAGACACTTAACACCCACACAAAAAAACTAGCCGTGTAACTTTGGGCAGGTTACTTAACCCCAATTGTCCTCCAAAAAAGGCAAGCAAAAAAAAAGAAATTATTCCTTATATCCAAGCAAAACTGCATCATGTTGGATATGACTGGGGCTTCCAGAGCCAGACAAAATGCCTGCTTAAATGTCCTCCTTCATAAAGCCTTAGTTGAAAACAATAATTAATTTACGACTTGTTGACTCCAAACTAAACAACTACAATTCCTCTGGTTGACCCTGGTACTCTTCTCAAGGACTTTACTGGCCTCCATCCATCCATCCGTCTGTCCATCCATCCTTTATCCATCTGCCCATCTGTCCATCCATCCATGTGCATGTCTCTCTCCCCCATGTTCCTTTCCCAAACACTTCCCCTCAGTTTTTCCACATCTTTTTATGATGTTTTGTAGCCACAATTAGGTACAATGCTCTCCTATGGGTTTGACAATTGTAGAGTAGAGTGAAAAGATTCTTTCATAGCCCTTCCACATAATAATTACACCAACTAATCATTAATGACAGTAACTCCCATTTCCATAGAACTTTAAGGTTTACAAAGCACCTTCCCTCACAATAACCCTGGGCAAGCATCATTATCCCCATTTTTCAGGTGACAAGAGTGACATTCAGAGAAACTTTGAATTCTGTCATCCCATCTTTAAGTCCAGTGTCCTTTCTATCATAACACACTACTGTATCCCAACATAGGGAGTAATATCTTACAGGTAAAGGAATTTGAGGGATAACAATATGGAACGATTCCAAGTTAGGGAAGGAACTGAAATCACATGTAAATTGGCAGAATTATAATTATGTCTTTTATTGGCAGTCTTGTTACTGGATTTTTATCCTCTCTTTCCTCCTGTGGCTTCCAAGTGCTTTTTTATATCTACTGAATTCTATTCTCTGTATCATGCCATCATCCAATATCTTCTCAAACAGAATATTATTAATATCTCACAGAATTCCAGAATCTTAGAACTGGAAGAGCAGCCATCAGGCTAGTTCAGCTACCGGACTACCAGAATGTGACTACCCCTAGGGCCAGTGAGTCTCACAAAATCCACATGAGATGTGCCAGAACACAGACAAGTGCATTCCATCTGTAGAGCTACCAAAGCATTACTTAGGCTAAAAAGAATCCTTACTCACCCCTCTCCTGATTTTATATAGGTTAGTAGCCAATATCTGCTGTATATTATCCACAAGGTCTTGATCCAAAGGAGCTGGGACCATGGCTACTGTAGCTGGTTCATGACTGTGACTGCAAAGAGAACAACTGGGTTGTTTACACGAATCAAATACAAGAAGGCATTGAAGCTGGAGGTGTGAGAACCACCCACATTCAAGCTATCAAGGCATGAGAAGACCAAAAGGTTAACAAAACAAGAGTGAGGGGAGAGGGGAGAGAAGATCAGTACTGCACTTTAAAAGGAAAAAAAAGTCTTCTTGGATGATTCCTGGTGGGCCTCAACAAGAGGTAGCTAAGCCCAAATGTTACTAAATATAAATGTTGCAAGGGACAAGTCTAGTACGTGGCACCAAGAACTTCAGTATTCCTTCCACTGAACAGAAAAGGGGTTGGAGAGTCCCAACGATGAGTTCTGAAAGGCCACTGTATTGGAGAATCGCCAACTTTTTCAAAGTGACTCTCCTTCATAATCATGTGGGGACAATGAGAAATCCAGTTAAGAAATGCACTGAGACAAGGCATGAAAGCTGGGCAAGAGGCATTATTCACAGGCATTTCAAATGGCTTGTGGGAGTTTTCCTAGCTGTGTTACCAGCTTCCATCTAACAGTAAATGTTTATGGCTTTCCCATCTTTAGTGTTTCTTTTACAGTTCAAATTCTTAGAGATGGAAGACTCAATGGAGAGAGATAATGACTGATGGGTTCAGAATGTCTCTGGGTCTAATCCTACTGCCAGGTTTATGCAGCTAATGCAAAATGGGGGCTTAAGCTGTCATCTGGCTATTTCAGGCAATGGAGACAGTTGGTCTATGAATTTCAAACAAAACCATTTCCTATTTAGGTCCTGAATTATCCATATTAACTATCTATATCTGCCCACATCCCCAGATTATTCACTCCTCCATCTTGCATGGGTTATGCAGTCCTACCTTGATCAAAGCAAAAAGGTCAATGCCCTGGGTCACCCTCTTTCCCAAGAATCAGGCCCAAGGAATCATATCCCTCCACTGAGCACCCACCTCTGCCTCACCCCACCTTAAATGCACAAAGAAAAGAAATGAGCTGGCAAGGTCCTCAGGAAGCCATCTGGACAAGCCAGCCCCCTTTATAAAGACAAGGGAAGGAAACCTGAGTCATCCAGAAGAGCTGAATCCTGAATAGGTCTGGCCTAACTTAAAAGCTTTCCAGAAGAAAAGCTTCTACCATATCCCTTGATATCCTGTTTCACCAGTGAATTGACAAACTCTCTTTATGGTTAACTGCATGGTCTGATTTTCACTGAAGCCTACTTCCTTATGTGGGGTCCTCTTTGAAGAGGAAAGCTAACTTGAGCATTCTGCTACCAGCTCTGCTGGGAGTTACAGAGGAAGCCTGGAGTGCTAGGCAGGTTACTGAAGCTGGAGGCAGGAAGAAGCAAGTTCCAAGGCCACCTCTGATCCCTGCTGGCCATGTGACCTTGGATAAGTCACTTAGCTCTGCAGGCCTCTAACAATTCCACAGGGCTAGTCTTCTAAGTCATGGAGGGTTGGGAACTGTATTAGTGGAGAAGAATTTCCCCCCACTGATGAACTGAAAGATCCTTCCTATACACTTGAAGACAATTGGTCAATTCTCCCTTAGTCTTCTCTTTTCTTCTACAAGGTAAATAGCATCATTTGCTCTAACTTGCCCCTGAAGGCCCTCATTCATCCCTTTAATTGTCGTTGCAATCACTCTTCTACAGAATGTCTCTGGTTTCTTTACTTCTGGACCAATTCCTCCCTCCAGAATCTCAGACCAAAGTTGGGTCAGGATGACTCAGCCACCTGTTTGCATCATTCCCAAAGCCCACAGTCAGGTCAGTATCAGAGTCACTTTTTAAAAAGCAGCACTCCATGAGTAACTCTTCTAAAACATGGGGCCTGCTCCTGGTGCCATTTGGATTTGGGGCCTTAAATCAAGCCAAATATGGCCACGACTTTAGGCAGGACTCCTCAAGCCTCAATGTGAATATTGCATATGTGCATTCATAACATTTGGGAGAAGCACTGAACTCATCCTAGGTGCTGACTAGCTGACTGAATGGGATAGGCCCAGCCATCACTGGTTTCTGGAGGGCTAATACAACCAGGATCCAAAATGGTATCAGCATAGAAATGCTCACCCCACCAATGCAGACTGGCCCACCTCATGACATGCCTCTCTGCACTTAGCCAGAGACTGTACTCAAAGCCCTTCCAGCTTGATAGGCCATACGAGAGGTTATGGTCCTCTGGTATAATCTTTTAGAAGTATGGATCATCTCTGGGCCATGATGGAGCTTTGGAGGAAGACATCGATGAAGCATAAGGCTAACTGCAAGCCTCCAGACTCTTCTCCAAACACTGACAAAAAGTCCTTGAAAGTTTTACCAAGAGGGAAAAAAAACTTCATGGCAGTTGGAGAACTGCCGTATTCCCATTTTAATGCACATGTATGTGAATTGTTCTGTGGAATTCTGTGCTTTTTCTTCTCTCTCTCTCCCTCACCCCCACCATCTTCCTTTTTCAAGTTCTCTCTCCCTTAACAGTCATCCAGGAAAAAAAGATCAAGGAAACCCTTGATACAGCCATTATTTCAGTCTCCTTCCCCTGCAAAAAAAAATAAAAACAAAAAAATCTATAAAGTGCTATCCATGCCTCATTCAATAGAAGCAAAAGGTAATTTCATTTTCATTTTTAAAAAGTAAATTTGAACACAAAGTTTTATTCCTTGGAGATGGATTTTTAAAAGAATCTTCTGGTGGCTTCTTCACGTAGCTAAAGGCCTTGCAGCCAGCCTCCCCACCTTTCAGATGGGCTGGGCCCTCTATTCTCAGCAGGGCAGCTGTGGAGGCCTGGGGTGGGAAAGAAGAGAAACACAGTTCCCAAGAGCAAATTTTCGAGCCTTTCTTTCAGTGGTGGTGGCTCTTTCTATTTTCGGAAGGGCCAGAAAGCTGGACTCTTCAGGTGGTACCTGCAAGAGAACATCAAGGGTCTTGAAAAATACTTACCACTCAGGTACACTGGCTGGAGCATGGACCAGTTGGCCGGCTTCTACCAGCTCAATGGCATGTTTCCTCTCTAGCTTTTCATACAGGAGCACGATGCTAGACTTCGGTTGGTCATAATCCCGCAACAAAATCTTCTGCAGATATTGGCTATTGAAATATTCTAATCTGCTCAGGCAGCAAAGAAAAAAAATGCCAAGAATTCACTGGCCACTCTGCTCAGAAAAGTTCTGTTGGCTTTTAGTTCAAGTCAAGTTAATCCCAAAACATTCGTGAAGACCTACTATATTGCAAGGCACTGAGGGTACAAAGGCAAAAAGAGAAATAGTCTCTGCCCTCAAAGACCTTCTAAGCTAACATGCTATAGTGGAGAGAGGAAGAAGGCCTGGGTTCAAGTACCACCTCTGCCACTTACCAACTAGCCACTTGACTTGGCCAAGTCAATGAACATCCCCTAGCCTCAGGTCCTCATCTGTGAAATGAAGGCTGATCTTAATGGGGGCACATAACAGTGACACAAATGAGTAAGACACTGGGTAGGAGGTGGTCATAGCAAAGGATCATGGGATTGAGAGCTAAACGAGCCTTAGAGTCCAACTCTCTCATTTCTGAGATGAAGTAACACAGGAGAAAGGGAAAGTGACTTGTCCAGAATCACAAAGCTGGGAAGGAGGAGAGCTGGGATTCAAACCCAGATCCTCCCATTTCAAATTCAGTGGCTCTCTCTACAATACTCTGTGGCTGTTTCTTACCTCACTACCAACTCCAGGTTTTGTACAAGTTCTTCTTATTGCCACCCCCAGGACTATTGTAATGCCCTACCAGGAGGACTTCATGCCTCCATTCTCTCCTCCTTCCAAAATGTCTTTCAGACTGGTGTGAGAATATTTTTTCTTATGCATAAATCTAGTCCAGTTATTCCTCTGCTCAAAAATCTTTGCTGATTCTCTATTACCTCTGGAGGAAAGGTCAACCTCCCTCTGCATGGCATTCAAGGCCCCCTACAATCTGACAACACCCTCCCTTTCCAGTCTCAGCTCATGGTACTCTCCACACTCTTCACTCCTACTCAAAAAGCACTTCCACCACTCCGCCATGAAGCCTTCTCTGATACCCCAATGTGCACCTCACTTAACACACAGAATTTGGTGTTGGGCACCAAAGGCAGCCATTTGGTGCTTCAGCATCCTGCTAGACTCTGAACTCCATGAGAGCAGACCATGTCTTTCAGAAACAGTGTATATTCCCTAACTCCTAGGACAGTGATGTTTGTGGAATAATAAGCAAAACAGACAACATTTGAAGGATGGGACTCTTGTAGGCTAGGCCCAAATAACAAAATTGTCTTTAAATGTTCTAATCTGGCTAGTCAAGCTTCATAAGTACATATCTGAAACTTATGCTGAAGTTTTAACTTTTTAGAAATAAATCGGAGTTTTGATTTTGAACACTGAAGAAGAATGTTGCCCCATCTTCAAAAGGGTTTGGTGTTGAGGTGGGGATAGAAAAGGAAAGAAGAAAACACTGATTAAGCACCTACTATATACCATCCTCACAACAACCCAGGGAGGTGCTATTACTGCCTCCATTTTATAGTTGAGGAAACTGAGGCAAATGGCAGTTTGGTGACTTGCCCAGAGTCACACAGCTAGTACATGTCTGAGGCAGAATTTGAACTCAGGTCTTTCTGACTCCAAGTCCACTATTCTATACACTAAGTCACCTAGCTGCCTCAAGAAAAGGAGGGAAGGATTCAATAGATACTATGAAAGTAGAATGTGTCTTCCTTAGATATGAGGTGAGGTACCTGGTTATGCCAATAAACCCAAAATGTAATCCTCACACCCAAGAACTGAATGTGGCCAACGTACCCTGTGCATTTCAGAACAGGCCATGAAAGGCAGTGGGGGTGGAGTGGGAACATGACCTCAGAAAGCCATTGGACTTGGAACATGTCAATGGTCCACTAACTCCAACCATAAGAACAAAATCCTTTCTGCCCATTGCTTCAGCATGAGAACTCTGTCACTGGACTCAGGTTTCTGGACCTACAATGTGATCTATGGTATTTTCTGAGAGTTCACATCTTCTGGCCAATTGATATGTACATCCTAAAAGACTCAAAGACTTAATTAGTCTCTCCTCTTACTTCTAGGTCAGCTGGCCATATAAAGTCATGAAGAAATAGATCAGAAGTACCATGTCCTATAAGGCACACTACCAACATTGCCTGTTGGCTAGGCCACCTTGACCCAGAAGCAGCACACATGGGACCAGACCACCAGGAAGGCCAGGGTACACAATTAATAAAGACACTGCAGTAGGGCTCAGAATCCAGTGGAAAGTGGGTCTGGAAAGGATCAAAAGAAAGGACCCTTTAAGAGGTACAAAGCAACATTACCAGGAGAAAGGTCTTGTCTATAAGTTTGTGTGGCAGCCTATTGGGATTTGGTGGCCCAGTCTGGTGAATGTCAAACCTTCAGGGGTAAGGTAAAAAAAAAAAAAGAAAGAGAGATCACTACCTTTGTTTGAGATTGTCTATCACTTTCATGATACAGAAAATGGATGAAGCTCAGTTCACCCCAATGGAAACAAACAGAAATAGTCATAGGTGGGGGCAGCTAGGTGGCACAATGAATAGAGCACTGGCCCTGGAGTCAGGAGGACCTGAGTTCAAATCCAACCTCAGACACTTAACACAAAAACTAGCCGTGTGACCTTGGGCAAGTCACTTAACCCCAATTCCCCCCCCCAAAGCAAAAAAAAAAATAGAAATAGTCATAGGGTTCATCTTTTCCCCCCTTTCTACACATGTACACAGTTTTATTTCTAGCAGCTTCTTACTTGTCTTTCCAGTAATACTGTCCCCAGTGTCCAGATATGTCTTCAATGCCAGCCAGCAAGTGGTCCAAGAACTGAAAAAGAAGAGTCTATCTATACACACAGCACGGAGGAGGAACATAACTAGCAGCGAAGGAAAAGAGACTATGCTTTAGAGGAATGAAAGAGCATAATTCTTCATATCATCACCATCAACATCACCACCACCATCACATGATCGTTGACACCATCATCACCACCATCACATGATCATTGACACCATCATCACCACCATCACATGATCATTGACACCATCATCACCACCATCACATCATCGTTGACACCATCATCACCACCATCACATCATCGTTGACACCATCATCACCACCATCACATCATC
>NW_027187259.1:3058874-3115151 GCF_028583685.1 Petaurus breviceps papuanus | reverse complement strand
CACCATCACATCATCGTTGACACCATCATCACCACCATCACATCATCATCATCACCACCACCATAAAATACTTGAAAGTGAGCAATGAACTTACACACATTGCAGTCTTACAATAACCCTTTCTCTTGTGTGGTCCTAATCCCTGCCCCAGGGGTGCGAAACCTATGGCCTTAAGGCCACATGTGGCCCTCTAGGTCCTCAAGTGCAGCCCTTTGACTGAATCCAAACTTTGAAGAACAAATCTCCTTAATAAAAAAATTTGTTCTGTAAAACTTGGATTTAGTCAAAAGGCTGCACTTGAGGACCTAGAAGGCCACATGGGGCCTTGAGGCTGCAGGTTCCCCACCCCTGCCCTACCTTATTATAGGAAAGGTATAGACAAGAAAAGAAGATGAGACTCTAGCTGTCAAAGGAAACAGGGCTCTAAGGAGTCACTAACCATCTGCAAACAGGGAGAAAAACAGAAATGACAGTCAAGCCACAGCCATAAAAGGAACCACTGTCTACTTAAGCAATTGTGATCACCCTGTAATTTACATAAAGATGGCAGTAATAGGCCTCCTATGAATGAACATTATAAATATAAATGTGCATCCTGATCAGAAACATAAAACCAAATCATTTGTTCATCCACTCAACACACACTGAGAACCTACTGTACCCAGCATTCTACCTAAGGATTATGAAGTATAAGCCACAGCCCTTGCCTTTCAGGTGCTTAGAACTGACTAGTACATATTGC
This sequence comes from Petaurus breviceps papuanus, assembly GCF_028583685.1. NCBI lineage: Eukaryota > Metazoa > Chordata > Mammalia > Diprotodontia > Petauridae > Petaurus > Petaurus breviceps. Next base: position 3,114,409 of record NW_027187259.1, on the reverse strand, counting down.
AACCCATCCATATCTCTTCATCTTGCGTCAGTCTCATCCATGTCCCAACTCAAACTCACCACCGAGCATCTAGCCAATATAGGATAAAATACCATGTGATCATAAATTCCCAATTCAAAGGGTCATTAAAGGTCATTTCATCTAATCCTTCCCTTTACAGAGGAGGACTCCAGGGACCAGAGAAGTTCAGTGATGGGCCCAGGGTCACATAGTAGTCCTACCAGAGGCTGGATTCAAACCCAGGTCTTCCAACACAAATCCAATGCCCTTTCCATGGTGCCACATGGCCTCCAAGGCTGCGTCCCATAATGGATGTCTTCTTTTGGTTTTTCTGCCCTCCTTGGCTTTTCCTTCCCCTTCCCCTTGTATATCAAATCCACTGCCAAGTCATTTCCTCATTCCCCCAACCTCTCTCCTATGTGTCCCCTCCTCTCTACTCACACAGTCTTCAGCTTAGTTCAAGTCCCTTTCACATCTCCCCTGGGCTATTATAATAGCCTCCTAATAAGCCTCCCTGACTCCAGCCTCTCCCCTCTCGAGACCATCTTCCTAATGTCCAAATCACCCTTAGACCAGTCACTTCACTTCTGGGCTCAGTTTCCTCATCTCTAAAAGGAGGGGGCTGAACCATTATAGGTTCTTGACCTAGGGTCTGTGAACTTGGGTTTTTTAATATCTGGATAACCTTATTTCAATATAATTGGATTCCTTTGTAATCCTTTATATTTCATTTAATGCATTTACAAGCATGATTCTGAGAACGGGTTCCCAAGTTTACCAGACACTGCCCAAGGGGCCCATGTCATAACAAAGGAGAAGAAGCTCTGATCTAGGTAATCACTAAGGTTTCCTCCAGCTCTGAATCGATGGCCCTATGTCTACCTCCACTGGGCCCCATCGCCTCTAAGATCAAATCCAAACTCCCCTTCCCTACTAAGCTTTCTAGCTTAATTATGCATTACACCACCTCCCATACAATCTATGGTCTGGCCAAAGAGCACTACCAGCTATCCTCTAATGTGGCATGCCATCTTCTATCTTTGTGGCTGTCCACTTTCCACTCCACCTTCCAGCATCTCAATCTTCTCTGAAGAACCATCTCATCTTGATGGCCTTTCCTGGCCCCAAGAGCCCAATTTTCCTAGCATACTTTGTCTAGATTAGAGCTTCTTAAACTGACCCCCATGGGGTCACAATCCACAGTTTAAGAAACACTGAGGAGTCTCGAGTGGAAAAAGTTTAAGAAGCCCTGGTCTAGATTTCTCCTAGGCCCTCTAAGTCCACAAAGCTAATTATCCTCATTTCTGTACTTGCTAAATCCCATCAAGTGAATAGGAGCTACCTGAGAGTAGAGACTGTTTCATCCTTCATCTCTGTGGCCTCACAACAGAGGCGAGACCACCCAGCAGAGAGAAGGCGAGTTTGAGATGCCAGTCTTCTGACACCCTGGCTGACCTCTCAGCACCCATGGAAATTCTCTAATGCAGTAAGTTGCCGAATAGGGCAAGTCTGCACTATGAAATCACAGGTTCGAACAAAACCCTCCATCCTCGACTAGCCTCCTGACTTTTCTGAGCATGCATGCCCCTCTTAATGTACTTTATTAGCCTTTTCATGTGCAAGATAAAACTTTCACTCCAGAAATGCATGTGTGTGCATGTGTGTTAAGGAGAAGAACTTCAAAAGGCAGGCTTACTTGGACAATGCTTCTTGGGATCATCATAGGCTCAAAGGATAGTCAAAAATGCCAGAAGAAAAAACCTCAGAGGTCATCTAGTCCAACATCTCCTTTCGGAAATAAGGAAACTGAGGCCCAGAGGAGTCAAGTGATTTGCCTAGCATCACTAGTAAGTGTCGGAGGCAGGATTTGAACTCAGGTCTTCCTGAATCTCTCTAGTACTCTAACCACTGCCCCACCTAGCTTCCCAAAAGATAGTTGTGTCCAATGGGAGACACAATCCACAACATGGGATTAAGAATTTCATGCTCCATTGACTGAGCTTGCCAGGTACCTTGAAAGAAGTGAATCCGAATCTTGATCTTAAAACAAGTAGTAACCACAAAGAACAATGGTTTTGCAATAGATCTGGATTCAAATCTTGCCTCTGTTACTTATTACCTCTGTGACCTTGGACAATGCACCTAACCTCACTGAACCTCAGTTTCCTCATCTCTAAAATGAGGGGGCCAGGCTCTTAGATGGTCTCTCAGGTCCCTTAGAGCTCTACATCTGTTCTAAGGTATTCTGCCCATAGGAAATGACTGAAACAAAGGTCTGTGAAATGAGAATAAATGGAATATGTAGGACAGCAACAAGATGGACTTAGCGAGAGCCCAAGGATCATGTGAAGGAGTCAGGAGACACAACATTGGATTGGCACAGAGGCAAGACTTAGAAACCAACTGACAGAAGGTCTTGAACACTAGTTGAAGGAGTTTAGATTCTATCCTAGGGGTAAATTCTTTCCTTTTGGTTATAGGAAAATGCTTCTTTGCCACTATGTTTTGTTCTAAAACTACCATTTTAGACGTATGTGAACTGATGCTGAGTGAAGTGAGCAGAACCAGGAAAACATTGTACACAGTAATAGTCACACTGCACGATGACCAACTATGAGGGACTTAGCTCTTCTCAACATGAGAATTAATGATCTAAGATGATTCCAAAAGACTCATGAGGGAAAATGCTATCAAAAACTACCATTTTAATTTGGGGTTGGGAGAAGAGGGTAACCTGGATCTATGACTTCATTAGTCTAAGAAATTCCCAAGATAGAAGGTTTCTCCATAAATGCAGATTGGTAACTCATCTAACCCTTACAGAGTTGCCTGGGCTACTGGGAGGTTCACTGATTTGCCCATGACAGCTGGTGCCAGAGGTTGAACCCAACTAAGCCATGTGGTCCTGACTCCAAGGCCACCCTTTCCCCACTAAGTCATACTGCTTCTCAAAACTGCCATATGGCAATGTAATGGCAGAAATGACAAGGGTCACATATGGACACGAATACAGAAAAATAGGTGATCTTGGATTCTACTATGCCTATGAATAAAGATGACTTTGGCTATGCCTAGTCAGATCGTGACCACAGGACAATCAATCAGATTGTAATTAATCAATCAACTTATCAAGCAGAATTAATTAAGCATTCACTATGCACCAGGTGCTAAGTGACGGAAATAAGAAGCCAAAGATGAGACAATGGCCTCAGAGGAACTCTGAGCTGAGAATGCAATGGCCTTTCTTCTATGTGGAAGATGCCCATGTCTTGCATCTGATCACTTCTAGCCATCATTAAGTAATCAGCTGTCCTTACATTGCCAAGTTACACTAGTTATATTAGTGAAACTTAACACTAGCATGTGTTGGGAAATAGTTACAGGTCTGAAAAAAATGCCTGAGAAACCCAGAGGCTTCTGGAGTATTTGAGCAGGAGCCATAAGGCAAGCTTCATACTTTTCTGGGGCTTTTCCCCAGCTAACCCCTCAGGCTGTCTCAACAACCCAAGGAGGTCCGAAACCCATTCTTTGTATTTGATCACGGATAAGTTATCCCACATAGAAATCCACATAGGAAATTCAATTTCCTTGAGGAACTAAAGCTAAGTGCCATATATTGCCTGGCCCAAATATTCTCCGGCACTTCCCTGGGTTCAAGAGCAGATATAAAGCATGAGATGATGTCAGTCTTTTGTTGTTGTGGAGTAGCTCACAGACAGCATATTTTGTAATCTTATTGCTTTAACCTTTCACTCTATAGATACTATTAATAGTACAGGAATAGCAGCTCTGCCAAAGTTTAAAGACATTAAATAAAGTTTTCTAATTACACAGGGGCTAGACGGGTCAGCCAATAAGTGCATGATACTCTAGCCCAAATAGGAAATGATATTGGATCTCAAATCACAAAGGATTCAAGGCTACCAAACTTCATTCCCAGCTCAGCATGGCTGCAATAAACTCCAATGCATGCAGGTTGGATGGGGCGGAGGGGACTCCCGAAGTTTGCAGAGTACAAATGGACCCTTGACCATATCCACCCTTCAAGGGCCCAAACATAAAGAAAGCTTAAGTTGTACAAATCACTTACTCGGATATGAATCTGTTCACTCACAGTTGGAGAAGTTTCTCTTCCTCTGGTCACATCTAACAAGTCAACAAGAGGCCGGATGGTCATTCCCTGCAACGTGACATTTTGGTAAAACGTGAGCCTGTCCAGGACAGGAACTGTTTTATGTTCACCAGGCCTCCCATCCAGCAGGCCCACTGGCTTTGACCTGAATCCAACATTCTGCACTGTCACCATGTCTTTGCATAGGCTAAACCCCATGCCTAGATTACACTCCCCTCACCTCTCCCTCACAGGATCCCTAGGATCAAGCTCAGTTCAAATACCATGAAGCCTTTGATGATCCCTCTCAATTGTTAGCACCAGTCGTCCTGATCTGTATCTCACCACTAGACCCAGATGGATCTGGTGAAGAAAGTAAGACTGAGGACCTTGTACAACCCTCCCTCGGCCCTCCCTTACTTAAATCCAATTCCCTTGTATGTCATGGCACCTCCTTCCTGATGTCATGGTCCTCTTCAAGGACAAAGGACAAACAACAATTGCTAGCAACCTCTCCCCCAAATTATTTGGCATTTGCTTTATATATAATTTCAGCTTAGCTGTACATGTGTAATTTTCCCCAAAGAATATAAAGGTCTCTGAGAGCAGGTACTATATGTCATTTTCTCTGCACCCCCAGTATCTAGCACAGTGCCTGGCATATAGCAGATGCTGAATAAATGCTTCTTGTGCTGAAATGGATTAATTAGGCAAATAATACCCACTTGTCAAGTTACTGACAATACAGAAAGCCAAACATCTTTCACATGAATTGCCATTTTGAATTCCACACCTTTTTATACTTCCTAGAGGAGAGTGCACACGTGTGCATGTGTGTGTGTGTGTGTTAGCTAAACAGAAATTGAACAGAACCCTGGATATAATCATAAAATCCCCAAAGATGGCATTTGGGGGACAGGGAGGGCACAAGTGAAAACCATGGAAAAGGGCTGTGGTTTTCTCTGCCTCAAGTCAGAAGGGTCATGATGGCATGATGAGATATAGGAAGTCAGAGAAACCCATGAAAACTTGGTAAGTATCACCTGAAGTTTATAGGACAAAAGGAAGTGGTGAGGACTTCTGAGAGTCTTCTGCTGTTGTTCACTCATTTTCAGTCATGTCTGACTCGCCATGACCCCTTTGGGAGTTTTCTTGGCAAAGATCCTAGAGTGATTTGCCATTTCCTTCTCCAGTTCATTTTACAGATGAGGAAACTGAGACAAAAAGGGTGAAGTGACTTGCCCAGGGTCACACAGTTAGGAAGTGTCTGAGGCCAGATTTAAACTCAAGGAGATGAGTCTATCTGATGCCAGGCCAGTCACTCTCCACTGCACCACCTAGCTGAGCTGCCCCCAAGCATCATCTTCCCTTAATTCAAACTCTGCCAGGGACTCCTGGAGGTAGATCTTTTTTTCATTAGATTTTCTCTGCCATGGAAGGAATCCCATAGACTGGACACCATTGTTTAGTGGTGGGAGTCCAGGCTTGGGGTTAAAGGGAACTCTGTGTGGGAACTACTCTCATCAACACAGATTAGCAACTCCCCTGTAACCAAGGTCCCCCGAGAGGCCAAGCAACTCCTCCAATGCGTATATGTCAGATGCAAGGCTTGAGCCCAGGCCTTCTTAACTACAAGGCCACACTCTCTACTCACTAGTCATTCCACACTGCCTCTTACCTGCAAACTTGCTACTGTAGTAGACTCTAAAGGGAGATGCTATAAAAAAAAAATGAACTCCATTTTAAAGATCACACGGGCCCAAGCCAAATCGCTGCACAAGGCATTTCAGCTTTGTTCTGTGGTCTAGCCTGGACAAATACCAACTCTGAGTGTGGAAATCAAATTTTCTCAAAACAAAGAATGGCATTATTACAAATGAAGACTTAGAAATTGTACTGACGTGCTCAGTTTTCCAGGTGGGGGGGGCATTCTGAAGTGTCTTTTCCTGAGATTCTTGTGGTAAGGTAGAAAGTCTAGATATGAGTCTCTGTTTGGTCTCTAAAGTGATTTTCTTATTAACTGACTTCCTAAGAACACAAGCCTGACTGTCCCTATGCAATGCTAATGAGATGGCAGCTGCCCAAAACAGGACTAGTCAGTGGGCTGGGGAACCTGTGGGTTATGGTGGGAAGAGTCCTAGTTCTGGTCAGAGGGCCTGAGTTTCAACCTCAGCTCTGCCCCTGACTTCCTGCTTGAATTTGGCTAACTGGTCTCAGTTTTCTCATCTGTAAAATAAGGTGGCTAAGCTGTATGAACCCTGAGGTCTCTCCCAGCTCTAGATCAATGATTATCCTCTCATTATTATTAACACCAACCAAGTAATCATCACTACTGAGTGAAATCATGTGACTCAAAGAGAAAGGGCAATCACTATGGCATCAGAGGATCTGGGTTCAAATCTCTCCTCTGATATTCAAATTTTCACTATTTAAAGTTATAATTATATAAAGTACAGTAATTGTTCCCAGTCCAATGGAAATTTGCATGTGAATTCAAATAATGTGGCCACTTCCTTAGATTCCTGAGTTGAACTAATCTGGACTTAGTGTACTTAGTAACTCTGTGACTTTTAAGATCCTTTTCTCTGGTCCTCAGTTTCCTCATCTGTAAAATTAAAGGGTTAAACTAGATGGCTTCTGGACTCCTTTGAGCTTAACATCTATAATTATATGATAGGTGAAAGGTTATCTAGCAAGACGTTCTCACATCTCTGGTTGCCTGATAACAATAATGAAAAAAACAGGGACCTCAGGAGAAGAAAATGTTAATATCCATTCAAATGTGCAAAGAAGGGCTTTAAGAGCAGGGTCTCCATTGAAATGCTGGCTCTTGGAGAACAGGGCCTGTGTCATGGACTTGAATGTAATGTGTACACAGAAACATGACCTTTGAGGAAGGGAGAGAGCAGGAAGCTTCTGGGAGGCCCTGGCCCCTGAGTAGAGCCTTGAAGAGATCTGGGGATGATTCCTACAGGTGGAGGTGAGAAGGGAGAGCATTGCGGTAATGAGGGACAGTCTATGTACAGCACCTAGCACAGTGCAGAGTAGATACTTAATGATAGGGACAGGGGCTGGCATAAATGCTTATTGAATTGAATTGTGTGGAGATCAAAGGCCCACAGTTTGGCCACTGGGCAGCCAAGTTCTTCCTCCTCCACATCATCATCAACAATTAGTATGTTTCTGGGGATACAAAGAAAGGAAAAAGACAGTCTCTGCTCAAGGAGAGCAACATGCAAACAATGCTGTACAAAGAAAGACAATTTCATAGGGAAGGCATAGGAGAGGAGGGGAGAACGACTGAATTCCAGCCATGGTGGACAGCCAGTACAAAGGCAGAATCTAGAGATGGAGAGTCCTGCACAAGGACCAACAAGCAGGTCACTATCCCTGGGTCATGTGGAAGGGAATAAAGAATAAAACTGGAAAGAAAGGAAGGTGACAGATCATAAATGGCTTTAATAGGCAAACAGATGACTTTATATTTGATCCAGAAGGTAGTAGGGAGCCACTGGAGTTTCTTGAGTTAGCTCTGAGCTTTAGGAAGATCACTCTGGTATCTGAGAGGACAGACTGGAATGGGGAAAGACTTGTGGCAAGGGGATCCTGCTATCCTAAGTGCACCCACCCCACTTTGTCCTCTTCACAGACCTCACAGACCTAGGAAGAAAGCAGGAGGTAAGTGCTTCTGATCACATCAGGGCTTGAGTGAGAGAACAAGAGGCAGGAGCTGCCTAGCTGTTCCTTGGCTGTGGGGCACAGAGACTCCTAGGCTTGGAAATCAGGGGCCCTAGATGCATTCATCCACCAGAACATGCTGCTGGCCGGGAGAATCTCAGTCACTTTGGGAGTAAATCAGTATTTGAAATACTGAAGAATTAGTCAGAAGCATCAAGTCAAAATAGCCATACAGTAGTATGCCAATGATTCTGAGTAACTTGCAGGGGAAGGGGGAAAGGAACGTCCTTTCAATTAAGAGATCCCATTAAAGTCATTTTGTCATTTGGAAAATTATTAAATGCTCTTTTATGGCTGGAACAACTGATTGTTAACAATGACTACCAAGGGCAAATATGAACAATGCACATGGCTTGGGAGGGGAAAGGGAAGGGAGGGAGGGAAGACAGAGCAGAATCTTCACCAAATAGATCAGTCCATCAGGAACACATCAAAAAGGTTACTTCTGAATGGAAGACTCAGATTCTCCAGACTCAATAACATGAACTCCTAATCGAGCTTCATTTTCATACTTGATGCCATTGCACTTATCTAGCAGAGGGCATAAAACGTTGGAAGCAGAGGTGACAATTCTTCCCCCTTTGGCTCAGGTCTGCCTTAGTTGGTGAGCACCCAGGCTTACCAAAGAGGCAAGGGTGACAGGTTCCATCCCAGTGCCATGCACTTCAGGCATCAGCACTCGTCCTTTTTACAAACTGGGAAATTGAGAACAATCCCTGGTAATTCTCATAGCATTCCTTTGAGGTAAGAAGTATAAATATTACAGGCCCATAGGCTGAGTTGGCAGGACCCTAAAATCACCCAGTTCATGTGGTTCTAAGCCCTCATTTTATAGATGAGGAAACTGAGGCCCAGAGACAGAAAGTAACTTCTTCAAAGTCACAGAGGCATTAAGTGACTGAGGCAGGATTCGAATCCAGGTCCTCTGGCTATAAACCTAGGGGTCATGCTAATATACCAATGCTGCCTCCCCATTTTTAGATGGGGAAACTGAGTCACAATTCCTGAATCAGCTAGCTTCACTGGGTTCCACAGACACAGATTGTATCCCTAACCTCATTGTCACTATATATTAGGAAATTTGTCAGAATGACAAGAGAGCAAATAGAAGGGTATTTACATCACCGTATAGAAAATATGAGGTCTACGATATTATCAGTAATATTATCAGACTGTGAACTCCCTCCATCTAGGGCAGATCACAAGTAACCTAGGACTGAGTGAATAATTCCTAGAGAATGGCCTTAGGTTCAGAGAGGAGAGACCATCCAGACTCAGGGAGCCAATGCCAAGCTTCCATGTGAACCCAGATCATCAGACAATGTGAACCCAGGCTCTCTTTACAGCTCAACAATGGCCCTACTATGGCATACTTGGCACTACCCACCTTTCCTAAGGGGAACAATTGCTCTGGGACTTCCCTGCCATGGCATTTCAATCTTGGGGAAAACAACAAATCCTAGGAATACTTTAGCCACTAGATGGTGGTGGAATAACATGGCAAGTTCTCTCCCCCCTACACCTGCCTTCAGCTGCTTCCAGCTCAACCTCAGGGCAAAGAGAAGAAAAAAAGACAAAAGATGCAGCAGCACAAGGTGAAGGACAGGGATTCAAATGTCTTTCAGTGTTTTCGGACCAATTTCAAACAAAAGAGCCGCAGCTGTTTACTGATGACATTTGGGGAAGGGCTGAACCTGTGATTTCAGCCATGTAGGGCTGGCCCAGAGCAGCTTCTCCATGGATAACATATGGATGCGATTAAAGTCGCAAGCAGAGAGAAGTGGAGCACATGTAGACTATTTCACAGGAAATGGAAATGAATTCTTGAAAATCACGTTGTATTTCAAACCAGCATTCTTCTGTTGAAAGCATCTATTAAAGTGAAAGCTGGGTAAAGCTTAGTTAAATCAAATGTGATTTTCTGAAGGCTTAATTAAAACTGATTTTTAAATGGCAAGAAAATAAATGTTGGAGCTTAACCAAAACCATTAACCAAAAATAAAAATGGGGGCTTTTCAGAAAAGATGAGTGCAGCTGGTAAGTGGCACAGCCAGGTTGGGAGCCAGGTCTGCTGACTCGAAAACCAAGGGAGCATTTACATAGTTCATTATGGTCTGGGAAGTACTTTGAAAACATCAACTCATCTGACCCTCAACAACCCTGGGAGGTGGCTGCTGTCACTATCTCCACTTTACAGATGAAGAAACTGAGGCTGGCCAAGGTTAAGCTACTTGCCCAGGGCCACACAGCTAGCAGGTGTCTGAGGTGGGCTTCAAACTCAGGTCTTCCTGACTGCAAGGCTAGCACTCCAGCCCCTGTGCCATCTAGATGCCCCCAAATGAATCCTCATCTCACTGCACTCAGTGGCCACAGAGTCTCAAAGTCAAAGATTTTGGGAAAAGTTGCAAAGTGTGGCTTCTCAAATGAAGGTTTTTACCCTTCCTCCCAGATTCTTAGAGCCATCAGTACAGTACAAACTCAAATGGCTGGAGCAGACAATGACCTAGGGCACATGGTTTAGAAAGTCAGACAAGTCAGGCACCCAAATACCTTCAAGATAAATAACCAAGTGTATTCTATGTTATAGCTGGGTGGCACCATGGATAGAGCACCAGGCCTGGAGTCAGGAAGACTCATCTCCAGTTCAAGTTCAAATCCAGTCTCAGACACTTCCTAGCTGTGTGACTCTGGACAAGTCACTTGACCCTGCTTGCCTCAGTTTCTTCAACTGTAAAATGATCTGGAGAAGGAAATAGAAAATCACTCCAGTATCTCTGCCAAGAAAACCCCAAATGGGGTCATGAAGAGTCGGACACAACTTAAAATGAGTGAACAAGGGAGGCTAGGTGGCACAGTGAGTAAAGCACCGGCCTAGAATCAGGAGGACCTGGGTTCAAATCTGGTCTCAGACACTTAAGACACACACACACACACACACACACACACACACACAAACTAGCCATGTAACCTTGGGCAAGTTACTTAACCCCAATTGCCCTCCAAAAGGCAAAAAATAAAATAAAATGAGTGAACAACAGCAAAATACATGGCCTTTCTCCCACTTCCCCAACACTGCATAGACCTTTTGTTTGAAGTAGCTAAAATCGAAGATTTGACAGATAGCAATACTGAGCAATTCAGCAAGGCCCACAGCCTCCTCCTTTTTGACTGCAGGGACATGCTTAGGATGGGCTGGCAGGCCCTTGCTGCCAGGAAAGCCAAATTTAGAGGATACTGACAACACTATTGCAATGTGAACTTGTTCCCCTCGCCTTCCTGACCCTCCTCCCTGGCTCTCCCAGCACCATAGGACTCACCTTCCTGATCCTTCTCCCTGGCTCTCCCACCCCATAGCATTAGCTAGTCCTTCAACACACAGAAACCTATGGTATGTTAGGGCTTCCAAAGGCCGCGGCTCAGGTGAAATACCTCACTGTTGCACACCTCTTGTGCCAGGTACAAAAATTCCTGGTACATATCTGCCTACCAGACTTGCTAATTAACCAATGCCACGCCAGATTCGCTAGTACATGTCATAATGGGCTTGTTTTCACACACACTTCAGTGCTCAGGCCAAAAAGACCATCACCACCCTCTCCTTTCCTCCCAAAGCCATACTTACCTGCACAAAAACTGTGAAGAGGATCACCACAGTGGTAGCTGCAATGAACAGCTTCTTCCGGGGAAAGTTCGGAAGGAGAAAAACAAGGGAGAAACAGATGGCCCCTCTCAGTCCCCCATAGGCGATGATGAACTGGTCCTTTCTGGTGACTGTGTTCACATGACATTTATTCACAAAGAAGGTCAACACAAGGACACCTACATTTCCAAAGGGGAAGGAAGAAGAGGTGGGAAGTCAGCAGAAAGTCAACAGTCCCAAATGGGAGGTGAGTATAAACACTAATGACAGCACTCTAAGGAAACCAAATTCTGAATGACATGAAAGCCAGTGTGGGTCCCCAGGAACTCTCAGCAAAGAGGCAGGGGTCTATGAGAGTGCAATGTTGCAAATACTGTCAGACAAGGTGAATGGATTTTTGCTTAACTGCTTTTCTCTGCTACCAAGGAATCTTCAATTCCAAGCAGGTGGGAGGGTTGTATTTCAAGAAGCGATTGTGACTATGACTGTGATGCAAAAGTAAAGGGCATCAATAAAAACTTATTTTTAAGGTAATATAGAAAATTAGTATTAAACTACATGAAAATTCTAAGGACTGGTGCTAAATAATTAAAAAGCTGAGACTAATTAAATTATGTTTTTGGAGGGGGAAAGTAGGGCAATTGGGGTTAAGTGACTTGCCCAAGGTCACAAAGCTGCTAAGTGTTAAGTGTCTGAGGCCAGATTTGAACTAAGGTCCTCCTGACTCCAGGGCCAGTGCTCTATTCACTTCAACACCTACCGTGTTTCCCCGATAATAAGACACTGTCTTATTATTTTTTTGGAAAGAAAAACACCAGAGGGCTTATTTTCAGGGGAGGGCTTATGTTGTCCTGCCTCAGCTCTCCTCCGCGGCACTGCTCTCAATGGCGCCAGCAAGCAAATCACTGGGGAAGAACAGGATGACACGCTCACTGCTGCAGCTCTGATTGGATGCAGCTCGGAGCGCGGCGTGGGGGATGGTGCATACAGAGGGTACCGTAATGTAGCATGTAGCGCAGGGGATCACCTTCACCACAGTAGCAATCTCAATAGGGCTTATTTTCAGGGGAGGGCTTATTTTAGAGGAATCTTACACAGTAAGGGGAGGGCTTATTTTTGGGATAGGTCTTATTATTGGGGAAACATGGGTAGCCATCCTTAATTAAATTCTTAAAGGCCCTATTCATTCTACCATATTTTGCTGCTTCTCCCATCAGAGGCTTTTTTTTTTGCTTTACTTTGTTCCAAATTTTGAAAATGAAAATAGAATTATGAATGGCATTACCTTGGGGCTTGAAATGGGTGTGCTGGGTAACTTTAGAATGAGTCACAGAAGCAAAGGAAAATATTTCCATCCATTTTCAGCAAATCTGATAAGCCCTGTACAGATTCCTAGTTTGGAGGCAGTCACCTTTAAGAAGGTATCAAAAGAGAGAGGTATCTCTCCTCTCACCCAAGACCCATGTTCCAGGGCTCTAAATGTAGACCTGGAGGAAGGAACCCTGAAACACCACTCCTGCTCAGTCCTGCTTGGAGACTCAGGAGCAAACTCAGTCCAGGACTGACCTTGCAAGCTTCCAGGTCATGTGACCAACAAGATGGAAGAAAAGCCATTTTCTCTGATTCCCATTATTTCTCAAACCTCTCCAAAATAGGAATTATATAGAAAAGATAAAGCAACTTCAGCTGTCTCCATGACCTAGGACTTCCAGAATCCAAAACATTAAAAAAAAATCCATGAACTGACACTGACTGACCCTGAGATCACTCAGCAACCCTTCCCCTATCTGCCATACTACAGGCAGCAAGGCTGCACTAGCAGAAACAAGGACACAAGCTCAACCCCCAGCCCCTGGTCCCCCCCTCTCTCTTTCTAGTGCCATGGAGGCCCCAGCTCCATGATGGAGAATTTTGCCCAGACTTCAGTAGACAGCCTGCATGGCCATAGTCTTTTAGGAGCAAAAGCCTGCAGGGGGCCACAATTCTGTAGCACCAGTACTATAAAGCTCTGGAGAGAAATTGCTGGGGTGGTCAACCCTGAGCACCAGCACTGCAAAGCTCCAAACTATCAGTGCCAGGCCAAAGGACTAAGGAACAGAGCAGGAGAGAAAGGCGTATGTATGTACCATTCCACTAAGCCTGAGGGAAAGAATACAGCATCCATCTGGGACCAGTTCTAACCACTCAAAAGTCACTTAGAGCAGAAGTTTAGGCTGGTGAACTATTCACTTCTAAGCATGAGAGGAGGCTGAGACACTTCGAGTTGCAGCCTCCAAGAAAATCACAATCAGAGAAGAGAGTCAGGAAATGAGCAACAGGGAAGAGAAAAAAAGACTGAAATTACCAAAGACTTCAGGAAGAACAAAATTCAAAAACCTTCAACATAAGCAGATAATTCAACAGGAAAATCAGTAAAAACAGAAAGAAACATGGCTTCCAGATCTAGTAAATGAGTTCAGGCATCTATAAATAAATACTGCAACACAAAGGGAAATGATCCAACACTTGATGAGACAGAGGACCCTGTGGAAGCTGATGAGAAGAAGGAACTACATTATGTTCCTGAGTGGTTTAAAAGAGAAATAAGAATAATGACAAGAGAATTTATGGCCTATGCAGCAGAAATCATTAACAGACTAAAAAAACTGGAATCTTCAATGGTAACTCTTACCAAAGAAACAAAAGAGAAAACAATAGATTGGTGATGCAAACATAAGGAAAGGAAATTTGAATAATTTAAGATTATTCTGTACGAACTAGAAAGTATAGGAGGGAATGGAATAATATGTTCTAAGAGCAATGGAGTTCAGGATGCAGCCCACAGTGACCCTGCAAATCTGAGTTTAACCATACATGAAAAAAGATGGACATTCCATAATAAAGAGGTGTTCAAAATATTTTTATAATAAAATTAGAATTGAAGATATTATTTGCTCCTCAAACACCCAAAACAACATACATGCAGCAAGGCACATAAATTCAGCAGACAAGGACAGCAACAGCAACAGAGTGACAACAGAGAGACTAGTAAGAGACTTTTTTCTAAATGTACACAAAGAGACAGGGATGAAGGTAGAAATCTGGTAGATGTAACAGTGAGGTTGGATGGGGGCATTATGGATAGAACCTGGAATCATCTTGCCTACAGGTGAATCGATGCTTTTTGTGGAACTATATTATAACACGGAAGGGTACATGAAAGGGGAGAGGGAAATAGGCAGATATTGAGAAGTGTGCAATATGTTAGGGTGAAATCAAGGGCTAACAATGAGGGGAAGATGACCCTTGCAATCTCAAAAAGAGAAGAGCCTACAGGAAAGTGGGTGATGAGGAGGGGAGAAGCACTGAAAAGAAGAAAAGAAAGGGGATCTTACTTTGATGGAATGAGGGGGTTCCACTGATGAATACTCCTGTGGGTGAAAAGCAATGGTCTGTTAAGGGAGATGGGGACTTTACACTTGGTGTGGCCTGGGGGATTTGGTGCTTGAAAAGTCTGCTCATCCTACATGGGGAAGGGAAGAGCTGGAACTTTTGCAGGCAATTGGTACTTGGAGGATTGAGAAAATAAGGACTAAAGGAGTACATTTTTGAGTAAAATGTAAGAAAAAAGAAAAGGTAAACAAGGGAGGGTAGATATCAGTGGTGGGCTGAATAATCAAGGACATGATGGAGGAGGGGCTTTATCACGGTTTAGATCCTCTCTGACACATATAATAATCGGCATTGTTCTGGGAAGGAAGTACAATGGAAAACAGAAATCCATGGCAGAAACTGCCCAGAAGGGAAAGTCTCGAATGGATATCTTGGAAGTTTTGAGGAACACATGCATAAAGAATACAGAGAAAAGAGAGAGAGCAGATAATTACAGAAGTCATGAATCAGAGAATGAGAGTCTGGAGTAGACAGAAAGGGAAGATAGATAATGAAGAGAATGAGAGAAATCCTTTGTGGAAGGAGGTGCAAAAAATGCAATTTTAAAAACTAATGAACAGGACTAGTTGAAGGGAAGGAAAGGAAGGGGAAATCTACTTGACTAACAGAGGATAAAAGGCAGGGAGAAGAATTATAAAACCTAAGTTACTAAGCCTTTCAAAGATGATTATCTTCACAATGCTGCTGTTACTGTATAAACTATTCTCCTGATTCTGCTCACTTCACTTTGCATCAACTCATATAAGTCTCCCCAGGTTTTTTATGAAACCATCCCCTTCATCATTTTTCCAGTACCGTAGTATTCCATCACATTCAAATGCCATAACTTGTTCAGCCATTCGCCAACTAATGAGCATCCTCTCAGTTTCCAACTCTTTGCCATCACAGAAAAAGAGCTGCTATAAATATTTTTGCACATATTCCTTTTACTTTGATCATTTTGGGGTTTAGATCTAGTAGCAACATTTCTGGGTCAAAAGGTATGCACAGTTTAATAGCTTTTGGGGCATAGTTACAAACTGTCTTCCAGAATGGTTGGACTAATTTACAATTCTACCAATACTGCATCAGTATACCTATTTGACCACATCCTCCCCAACATTTGTCATGTTCCTTTTCTGTCATTTTAGCTAACCTGATAGATGTGAGGTAGTACCTCAGAGTTGCTTTAATTTGAATTTCCTTAGTTTATTTGTCAGATTTATGGATAAGGGAAGAATTTAGGACAAAAGAAGATATGGATAGCATTACAAAATGTAAAATAGATAATTTTGACGATACAAAATTCAAAAGTTTTTGCACAAACAAAAACAATGCAGCCAAAATTATAAGGAAAGCAGAAAACTGGGGGGGAAATTTAGCAACAAGTATCTCTAATAAAGGCCTCATTTCTCAGATATATAGAAAACTGAGTCAGATTTATAAAAAATATAAGTCATTACTCAACTGATAAATGGTCAAAAGATATGAGATGAGGAGGGGGGGCAATTTTTAGACAAAGAAATCAAAACTATCTATAGTCATATAAAAATGCTCTAAATCATTATTTATTATTATGATCAGAGAAATGCAAATTAAAACAACACTGAGGTACCACCTCACACCTATTAGAGTGGCTAGCATGACAAAAAATAAAAAGGAAAATCTTGGATGTTGGAGGGAATGTAGGAAAATTGGAACACTAATGTACTGTTGATAGAGCTGTGAACTAACCCCACCATTCTAGAAAACAATTTGGAACTATACCCAAAAGGCTATAAAATTGCGCATACATACCCTTTGATCCGGCAATACCACTGCTAGGTCTATATCCCAAAGACATCCAAAAAAAATGGAAAAGGATCTACTTGTACAAAAATATTTATAGTAGTTCTTTTTGTGGTAGCTAAGAATCAGAAATCAAAGGTATGCCCATAAATTGAAGAATGGCTAAACAAGCTGTGGTATATGGTTGTAATGTAATATTATTGTGCTATAAGAAATGACAAGCAGGATGATTTTTAAAAACCTGGAAAGACTTACATGAATTGATGCATAGTGAAGTGAACAGAACCAGGAGAATGTTGTACACAGTAACATCAACAAAGTTCAACAAAGAACTGTGAAAGACTTAACTATTCTCAGCAATAAAAGGATCCAAGACAATCCCAAAGGACTAATGATGAAGCACACTATCTGCCAACAGAGAAAGAAATTATATTGATTGAATACAGACTGAAGCATGCTATTTTTCACTTTTTTTTCCTTTTATTTGAATCTTCTTGTATAAAATTACTAGTATTATTTTACATAATCACACTGTATAACCTATATCTGATTGCTTACCATCTTAGGGAGGAGGGAGGGGGAAGGAGGGATAGAATTTAGAACTCAAAACTTTAAATAAAAATGTTTTTTAAAATTAGAAGATTCCTAAAGATGGCAAAGTAGAAGCAGGTCCTCCAAGAGGCTCTGGCTTGCACCTTCCCCAATCCATGTATAAAAGGGACTCTGAACAAACTTTGGTGCTAGAGAATCCACAAAGTGACACAGAGAAGCTAACCTCCTGCTGAGAACAGCCCAGCAGGCTGGCAGGAATCGGCCAGCACAGCGCTCTGGGAACTGAGCCCAGCCCCACATCGAGGTTTCAGCCCCAGGGCAGGCCTGACCAGCTGCCAGCTGGAGGGACTCCAGATCACCAGCAGCTGTGGCGGTCCAGAATTATCAAGCCATAGATTCCAAGGACAAAGTGAGAGGTCAGTGCAGTGTGGACTTTAGGATCAGTAGTTGGGAGAGCATCGGCTTTTGCCCCCAGGACAAGAAGCCTCTGAGCCGCATTGGCCCAGCTGGTGCCACATTACAGCTTCAGCTCCTGGCCTGCAGAGTGTAGGGGGACCAAGCGACCAGTGTGAAGAGTAATAGCTTTTGCCTTAACCTGCATGGACCTGGATTGCAGTCTAGGGTGAAAGTCCTGGGGTGTGTGTCCAGCTTGCCAGAATGCGTGGAGGCTTCAGAGAGGGCACCCAACTAACACCTCCGGCAGCTGAGAAAACACCAGCGTTTGGAACAAAAGCTCCCCTGTCTGGTAGCAGAGTCCTACTATGGCAAAAAGCCCAAAACTCAAGTAATGAAGTGGCAACATGCCCAGGCAAAGGAAACAAAGCAAACAGAAGAACCCAACATTAGACTCCTATTTTGGGGACAAAAAGGAGCAAAGCATGGAACAGGAGGAAGACAGTGAAGTCAGAACTCCTGCACCAAAAGCTTCAAAGGAAAATACGTGCTGGTTACAGGACATAGAGGATATTAAGAAGCAGATAAGAGAAGTGGAGGAAAAATTGGGAAGAGAAATGAGAACAATGAAAGAAAATTATGAAATCAGAGTCAACAGCCTGACTGAGGAAAATAACACCTTAAAAAACAGACTAACTCAAATGGCAAAAGAGGCACAAAAAGCCAATGAGGAGAAGAATGCCTTAAAAAGCCGAATTTGCCAGATGGAAAAAAAAATCTCAAAAGCTCAATGAGGAGAATCATTCCTTCAGAACTAGATTGGAGCAAATGGAAGCTAATGACTTTATGAGAAATCAAGATGCTGTTAAACAGATCCAAACAAATGAAAGAATAGAAGGCAATGTGAAATATCTCATGGGAAAAAACACTGACCTGGAAAATAGATCCAGGAGAGATAATCTTAAAATTATTGGACTACCTGAAAGCCATGATCAAAGAAAGAACCTAGAAATCATCCTCCAAGAAATCCTCAAGGAAAACTGCCCTGATGTTTTAGAACCAGAGGGCAAAATAGAGGTTGAAAGAATCCACCGATCACCTCCTGAAAAAGATCCCAAAAAGAAAACTCCTAGGAATATTATAGCCAGGTTCCAGAATTCCCAGATCAAGGAGAGAATATTACAAGCAGCCAGGAAGAAACAATTTGAATATTGTAGAAACAGAATCAGGATAACCCAGTATCTGGCAGCTTCTATACTGAGGGATCAAAGGGCTTAGAATGTGATATTCCAGAGGTCAAAGGAGCTGGGATTAAAACCAAGAATCACCTACCCAGCAAAACTGAGTATCATGTTTCAGGGGGAAATAGGGTCATCCAGTGGAATAGAGGACTTTCAAGCATTCTTTATGAAAAAACCAGAGTTGAATAGAAAATTTGACATTCAGATACAAGAAGCAAGAGAAGCATGAGAAGGTAAACAGGGAAAAGAAATCATAAGGAACTTATCAAAGTTGAACTATTAACATTCCTACATGGAAAAACAATAATTTTAACTGATGAAACTTTTCTCAGTATGAAAACAGTTGAAGGAGGGGCGGCCAGGTAGCATAGTGAGTAAGAGCACCAGCCCCAGAGTAGGGATGACCTGGGATTGAATCCAGGCTCAGACACTTAGCACCCACGCAGAAACACCTAGCCATGTAACCTTGAGCAAGTTACTTAACCCCAATTGCTTAGGGGCAGCCAGGTGGCTCAGTGAGTAAGAGCACCGGCCCCAGAGTCAGGATGACCTGGGATCGAATCCAGGCTCAGATATTTAGCACCACACCCAGAAATAACTGGCCATGTAACCTTGAGCAAGTTATTTAACCCCAATTGCTTTAAAAAATAGTTTAAAGGAATAGAAATATAT
Organism: Petaurus breviceps papuanus; assembly: GCF_028583685.1. Classification (NCBI taxonomy): domain Eukaryota; kingdom Metazoa; phylum Chordata; class Mammalia; order Diprotodontia; family Petauridae; genus Petaurus; species Petaurus breviceps. The sequence goes on along the minus strand of NW_027187259.1, from coordinate 3,094,863 downwards.
ATGTGTCTATATATGAGGGTATATGAGCATATGAATACATATGTGAAAGTGTGTATATATGTTTACAGGTATACATAGAGGGCACAGGACCAATTTAATAGGAAGGCATGATACTTAAAAGGTAAAATTAAGAGGTGAGAGAGAAATATAATGAGAGGAGATGGGGAGAGACAGAATGGGGCAAACTATCTCATACAGAAGAGGCAAGGGAAAACGGTTACAATGGAGGGGAAGAATAGGAAGGCAAAAGGGAATGGGTCAACCTTATTCTCATTGAATTTGGCTTGGGGAGGGAATGAAATACACACTAAATAGGGTATCTCACCCGAAAAGAGAGTAGGGGGGAAGAGGATGAGAGGGGGGATGATGGAAGAGAGGGCAGGCTGGGAGGGAGAGAAGTTGGAAGCACCCACTTTTGAAAAGGTACAGGATCAAAGTAGAGAATAGAACAAATGGGAGGTGGGATAGGAGGGAGGGAAATATAGTCGGTCTTTTACAATATATCTACTATGTTAATGTTTTGCATTAGCTACACATTGTACAACCTTTACTGAACTGCTTATCTTCCCAGTAAGGGTGTGTAACAAGGGAGGAAGGGAATGAATCTGGAATTCAAAGTTTTAAAATCAAATGTTTAAATATATATATATATATATGTATACTATTATTAATACTATTTTACACATAATTGGGAAATAAGATATACAGGCACTGGGGCATAGAGATCCACTGGAAAAGTCAAAAGGGGTATGGTAGAAAATATGGGAGAGAACAGATTAGAGGAGGGGATATCCTGTGGGACTGTTATTTTAGGGCGGTGGGTAGGGGAAAACGGGGAGAAAATTTGTAACTCAAAATCTGGCAGAAATGAATGATGTAAATCACAAGTTAATAAAGCATTTGAAAAAGGGGAAAAATAGAAGATTCCTAAACAAATAAAAAAGAAGAGTGTGAAAGAAAAGGATATTCTTTTGCAATCATTAGCAAAGCATGTTAATGACGACATTATTAATTTAAAAAACCCAAACAGTGAAAGCTAGGAGTTTATCCATATGGTATTAAATTCCATTCCCCCCATTAGCTACTGTAGGATGAACACATTGTTTCAGCAGTATTGTTATAAAAATGCATCTTCATAGAGCACTTAATGAGTGGCCATTTGTAATGTTTAAAAGAGGGCATATATATAATGCTATTAGTGTTTTTTAGGAAACTTTTAAACAACTTTCTACTTCAAAGCAATGGTGATCATAAATAAATTTCTTTACCTTTGCTCAAATGCTTCATTGTATAGCATTTTAGAATAGGAAAATAATAGAATTTTAAATAAAAATAATATCCTTTTGCTCAAAAAAATTAGAAGAAAATAAAGGCAACTCTTTAAGACAAAAAAAATTTACATTTCCCTATGTATTAGTAGTCAGAGCATTTTTTCATACGACTATTAATTACTTTGATATCTTCTTCTGAAAACTGCCTGTTCATATCCCTCCACCATTCATCAGTTGGGGAATGGCTATTATTCTTATAAATTTGGCTCAGTTCCCTATATCACTTCCATGTTCATAAACTCCCAAATACCTTTATCCGATCATAATCTTTTTTATCATAATCTTTTGTTATCCCATCCTTTCCTCTTCCTTACAACCCCTAACCATGTTCTTCAACCTCACCATGACTTCAAATCCTCCCACTCCTCAGTTTCTTCCCAGCCTATCACCCCTGTCCTCCATTCTCTAAAAACTCCTTTGTAAACTAGTTTAATTCAACACTTAAGTCTCCTGCCCAGCCTTGGATTACTGCCACCAACTGCTGCCTGACAAAGCTGGAGAAAAATCACTAAAACAAGGTGACTAAGTCCACTACAGTTTTGTTACACAATCTCAAGTAGGTCCTCACTAAAACAAGATAATCCTTTTACATCTCCCTAATCAAATCTCAATCTCACTTCCCACAATGACTTTTCCAAACCTTTTCATCCTTCTTCAAATCTCTTATGGCACCTCTTCCCCTTCTCAACTTGAGGACCTCACCTTTCTTCACTTGCAAAAGTTAATACCTTTTACCAAAAGAGCTCCCTCTTCTCCCAGTGTCTCCTCCTTCACTTCTGTCTCTAAGAGGTAGCCCTTATCTTTGGCAAGGCAATCTCCTCTACCTGTATCCTTAATCCTGTCCCTTCCTGTTTTCTCCTGTAGATTTCGCCCTCTATCATCCCTACTCTCTCTAATCTTCAATTTCTCCCTGTTTACTTGTTGCTTTCCTGCTGCCTACAAACACCTTCATGTCTCTTCCACCCTTCTGCCAAAGCTGCTAGCCTTTTCTCAATCCTCATCCTTAACCTCTGTTCAGTCTTTGGCACTGCTGATCATGATCTTCTCCAGAATATTCTCTTCTCTAGGTTTTTTTCTTGGTTCTCCTCCTCCCTGAGCATTCCTTCTCAGTCTCCTTTGCTAAATTTTCACATAGCTCATGAACACTAGCTCTGGGAATCCCCCAAGGCCCTCCTGTCTTGTCCTTCAGTCTACATTCTATCACTTGGTGACCACATCAGTTCCCATGGGTTCAATTATCACCTCTATGCAGATGATCCCAATGTCCATATATGCAGTCCTAGTCTTTCTCCTAGGGACCAAACTCATATCCTCAGTTGCCGCTTGTATATTTCAAACTGGATGACCTGTAGATGTCTCAAACTCCACAGTTCCCAAGCAGAACTCATAAACTTTCCCCAAAAACACTCCCCTCTTCCTAAGTATCCCATTATTACCAAGGACAGCACCATCTTTCCAGTCAGCTATGCTTACACCTTGATGTTATTCTCAACTCTTCACTCTCACTGATCTCCCATATCCAATCTGTTGCTAAGTCTTGTCAACTCTACCTTTCTAACGTCTCTCGTGTATGCTTCCCTCTCTGCTCTGACCCTACCAACACTCCAGCACAGGCACTTATCACCTTATGCCTCAACTCTTACAATGGTCGAGTGGTTGGTCCCCCTGTCACAAGTATCTCCCCACTCCAGTTCATCCTCCATTTAACTGCCAAAGGGATTTTCCTAAAGGACAAATCTGGTTACATAACACTTCTCAATAAACTCCAGTTTTACCTATAGGCTTAAAAAGAAAATCCTTACAATTTAGGCCTCATTTCAGGTCTTCTTCCACTTAACTCCCCAAGGCATGCTCTCTGATCCAGTGACACAGGCCACAGGCCTTTTTGCTATTCCTACAATCATGCATGCCATCTCCTGAACCTTTTCACTGGCTGTCTCCAAGAAATACGTCCACCTCTCTGCTTCTTGGCTTCCTAGCTCAAATCTCATCCTCTGTAGGAAGCCTTTCTTATATAACTTGTATGGATATAATAATTTCCAAGATGTTTCTCCTGTTAGAATGTGAATTCTAAATTTCACCTTGTGAAATAGGAAAATAAATCTACTCAGAATGTGACCTGTGATCTTCAAGGGTATTAGAGACATAATAAATGGCTGAGGACACTAGACAGCCCATCCCAGTTTGCTTTGAGAGCAATCATTTAACCTTTCTGAGATACATAAGAGGCCTTTCTTTCTGTCCCCATCACAGTAACTGGTATCAAGTAAGAACTTAATAAATTCTTGTTGAAAGTCATTCCCCAATTGATTAAATGGTCAAAGGATATGAACAGGCAATTTTCAGAGGAAGAAATTAAAGCTATCTATAGTCACATGAAAAAAAATGCTCTAAATCACTATTGATTAGAGAGATGCAAATCAAAACAACTCTGAGGTACCGTATCACACCTATCAGATTGGCTAACACAGAAAAACAGGAAAATGATAAATTTTGGAGAAAATGTGGAAAGGTTGGAACGCTAGTTCATGTTGGTGGAGGTGTAAACTGATCCAACCATTCTGGAGAGTAATTTGGAACTATGCCTAAAGGGCTATAAAAATGTGCATACCCTTTGACCTAGCAATACCACTTTTAGGGCAGTATCCCAAAGAAATCATAAAAATGGGAAAAGGATCCACACGTACAAAAATATTTAATTGCACCTCTTTTGGTGTTGGCCAAGAACTGGACATTGAGGGGATGGCCATCAGTTGGGGAATGGATAACAAGCTGTGGTATATGAATGTAATGCAATACTATTGTGCTATAAGAAATGATGAAAAGATAGACTTCGGAGAAACCTGGAAAGACATATCAACTGATGCTGAGTGAGAGGAGCAGAACCAGGAGAACACTGTACACAGTAACAGCCACAATGTACAAGGACTGATTTTGATAGACTTAGCCCTTCTCAGAAATGCAAGGACCTTAAAACAATTCCAAAGGACTTGGAAAATGTCAGCCACATCCAAAGAAAGAACTATGGAGTTGGAGTGCAGAATAAAATAGATGATTTTCTTTTTTGTTTTGTTTTGTTATTTTTTTCTTTCTCATGGTTTTTCCCATTCATTATAATTCTATGCAACATGACTAATGTGAAAATGTGTTTAATAGGAATGTATGTGTAGAGCCCATATTAAATTGCAAGCCATCTTGCAATGCAATGCAGTGTCTATGATGGAGGAGGGGAGGGAGGGAGAGAAAATTTAAAACTTGTGGAAGTGAATGCTGAAAATGAAAAATAAATAATTTAATTTTTAAAATGCTTGTAGACTGAATAATTGACTATCAGCATGTTGCTATTTTCACAAACAGCTATAAATACTGTCCTTAGTCTTATGGCCCTGATCTCACTGGCTCTTGGCATAGGAGAAAGCATGATGAACCTTAAATGATGTAGGAGGACACCAATTCAAATCCATCTTTGTCTATTACTACCTATGTGACCTTGGGCAATTCAAACCCTGCCTGGGCCTTAGTTCTTCCTCTGTAAAAATGAAAAGCTTAGAACAGATAATCTCAAAGGTCCCTTCCAACAAGTGGTATGCTGGTAAACTTTTAATAACTAGCTTCCCAAGGGGAAAAATGTAGACATAACCCATTCAAGTCTAATCTGCATTATTATCCTTTTCTCCATCACTTTCTTAAGTCTAGACAATCAACAAAATGAAAAATTAAGTCCAATTTGTAGCATTTGCAGATTTCTGAGGCGTAAATACTCATACTGAAAATTTAACAATAGGCTCACAAGCACACTCCTGCTTCTAGTTCTGAAAAAGAGATCTCTTTAACTGCCTTCCCCCTATCACTGATCTTGAGGTACATGGTCTGAGGAGATTTGCTTTTTTATTTCACTTAAAAAGGGATTTTATCACAAACGACAATAACAAAAAGGCCACAGACATTTTAAAACCTGTGCCTTGGAAAAGCAGAAAGTAGGCTTCTAGGAACCTGGATGACATGTGGCTGCTAGCTTTCCTGGTAATAAGAACCCTACACACATGTTAATGGCTAATTGAGCAGCCCAGCCTGCCTTAGCGCTCCTTCTCACACACCTGGGCAATTTGCCTAATATGCTTCTCCATCTCCATGGGGGAAGTGTTTCAGGCTCCCTGCAAGGGCTAACGGTGCAATGATGACTATTCATTGGGAAGGAAGGGGGAAGGCAACATATAAACGTCAAGAAATGATGATGAACTATCAACAGAATGCCAAAAGAAGCTATAAATTGTACAATAAGGAGAAGGCCCTGTTTAGCTTGTAATGAAGCAATGAGGATTGCAGGCTAACATGGCATGGCACACGTGGGCACTTCCCTTGTCGGCAGTTGCGGCCTCATATGAGACAACTGATGTGGAACAGCAAGGAGCCTCCACCTAGAAGGCTAAAGTCATAGCCCTCTCTCACTTTCTCTCTCTCAGTCTCAGTTTCTCCATCCGCCAAATGAGGAGGAGTGGGTTTGGACTCAGTGGTGATCTCTCAGGGCCTTTTCTGGTCTCAATCTTATGAATGTAGGTAGAGTTCTAGGAGAAAATCTCAGAGTAGGAATGAGATGAGGGTTTAAAGCAATGGCTGTGGTTCAGGGTCCCAATGTTGACTAGCCCTCCCCCCTCAACTCCTACTTTACACAGGAGTATTTTAACCAAGGCAAAGAGAGGCGAAGTGACTGGCTTATAGTCATACAGTATGTTCCCAGCAAGATCCTTCTGACTTTTCTCCTTATACAGCAATTGCACCAAACATCTGCAATGATATTAGAAGGTGGAAAAGGCAAGGCAGGAACATACAGATCACTCAAGATGCAAAGCCCACATTCTTTCCATACTACCAACATAGGTCAAGTAGGTACAGTGGCAATTTGCCCTTCAAGGGCCATGCATAGAGCCACTGTGACTGGCTAAGTGTATCCTGGAGGGGAAGGGCACCAGAGGTAGCCCAACTCACCCAACAACAATAATAGTATTAATATATTTCAAACTGATATCAGAGTCATAGACTTAAAGCTGGAAGAACCTTAGAAGCCATGTAGAATAATTCAGGAGAAAACAGGTGTTGAGAAAAATTGTGACTTGCTCCAGGTCACACAGGCAGGGGCAACACTGTGACAGAAACTCAAGTCCTCCAAATCCAGCCTGCTTCCCACTGGCCTACTCATTCTCCCTTATTGCATTGCTGTGAATATTCCCTACACCAATACAAATCCCAACTGGTCAATGACTTGCTGGAAAAAGGTATCCTCAAATCAGTCAATACTTAAAGGGTGCTGAGAGGCCTTTCATCACTCACTTCATTTTATGTAGGATTTTATATGGACCCAAGAAGTGAATGCTAACTCACATGTATACCAAGTTTATACTTTCATGCAAATATGATGGTTGACTTCAGAAAAGAAAACTTTGCAGTGGATTTGGAGCTGGAGGGTCTAGGCTCAGATCCTGGCTCTGCTACCCTCTGGGCCTGTTTTCTCCTCTGTCAAATGAAAAAACTAGACTAAGATAACCTTGAAAGTACTTTCCAGCTGGAAATTTGTAATTCAGGACCACTTACTATCTTGGCATTTGAAAGATATCACGTCCAATTTAGCCCAAAGTTCAGCTCATTCGGTTCATACAAAAAACGCATGGTCCCATACCTAATGCTCGCCACACGAGGCAGAAAATGATGGTGAAACAAATGTATGGCCAATTCCACTCATGGTTCTCGCCAATGGTTGAAACGCCCAGGAAGATGAAGATAAGCGTATCGCTCACACTGCTCCACATCTTCATAAAGTACTTGATGGTGGTACGAGACTTCTGGGAAATGTTGGCCTCTACATAGCGCTTCATGCTCATGGCACAGGCGATGATGCTAGAGTAGAAAAACAACATTAATCTCAAGCAGAAAGAAGCACACAAACCCCCTTTGGCCTTATGTCTGCCTTGCTGTGACTCTGGTTTCTTCCAGAACATAAGCTATTCATCCCCTCTGACCCAAGGAGCCCATCACTGAGCATATACTCTAGGAGAAGAATGACAAAAAGGAAAGTCCCAAAATACACCAAAATATACATAGCAGCCTTTCTGTGGAACCAAAGACCCAGAAACAAAGCCTATTGGGGGACTGTGTAATGCTCTAAACAAAACAACACTGAAAGAGAGCTGGACTCTTGTCGTTGTTGTTGTTATTGCTGTATCCGACTCTTCATAACCCTGTACAGGGTTTCCTTGGCAAAGATACTGGAGTGGTTTGCCATTGACCTCTCTAGCAGATTAAGAGGTTAAATGATTTGCCCAGGGTCACATTGTTAGCAAGTGTCTGAAGCTAAATTTGAAATCCGGTCTTCCTGATTTCAAGATTACAAAAGGAGTACAACAAAATTGTACACTATCACCTTATTAATTTAATTTACATGCAGAGTACATCATGGGAAATACCAGGCTGGACACGTGAAAAGCTAGAATTAAGGCTGCTGGGAGAAATATCACCAATCTCAGATATGCAGAGGATACCACTCTGATGGCAGAAAGTTAAAAGGAATTAAGAAGCCTCTTGGTGAGGGTGAAAGAGGAGAGTGTAAAAGCTGGCTTGAAACTTAACATCAAAAAAAAAACTAAGATCTTGGCAACTGGTCCCATCACTTCCTGGCAAATAGAGGGAAAAGAAACCGAAGAAGTGTCAGATTTTATATTCTTGGGCTCAAGGATCACTGCAGATGGTGACTGCAGTCATGAAATTAAAAGACGCTTGCTCCTTGGAAGGAAAGCTATGGCAAATCTGGACAGCAGACTAAAAAGCAGAGACATCACCTTGCCAACAAAGGTCTGTGTCGTCAAAGCTATGATTTTTTCCAATAGCAACGTACGGCTATGGGAGTTGGACTATAAGGAAAGCTGAGTACTGTACAATCGATGCTGTCAAATTGTGGTGCTGAAGAAGGCTTTTGAGAGTCCCTTAGAGCAAGGAGATCCTATCAGTCAATACTTAAAGAAATTAATTCTTACTATTCTCTGGAAGGTCAAATACTGAAGCTAAAACTTAAATACTCTGCCCTCATAATGAAAAGAGAGGACTCACTGGAACAGACCCTGATGTTGGGAAAGATTGAAAGCAAAAGAAAAAGGGGAAGGCAGAGGATGAGATGGATAGACAGTATCATTGAAATGACAAACATGAACTTGGGCACACTTTGAGAGGCAGTGGAGGGTAGAAAGGCCTGGCATGCTATGGCCTATGGGGTCATGAAGAGTCAGACACAACTGGACAACTGAACAACTTCCTAACTACACCTGGTGCTCTATCCACTGAGCCACCTAGTTGAACTCTAGTGGACTGCAACTGCCAAAGTTAATACTGGAGAAGGGATGATAAAGCATGTCTCCTTATCTTCTGTAGAGAGGTAGGGAACACCAGGGGCAAAATGTGGTATATACCATCCTGCATGGTCACTACATTGATTGGTTTCCTTGTGTGGTTTTTCTATTAGAAGGATGGGCTGAATTCATGGTGAGGAGGGCAGAGAGGGAGAACTATAGTGTAAAACAAAAGGCATCAAGCCAAGTGAAGAACAAACACTATCACTGAGCTGGTCCACTGGCATTCCTACTTTCCAGGCGACTGAATGCTTTGTCTCCTGAATCAGTGGCACTTTTTGACATCCTTTCGTGTATTGATAACTACCCTTAACTTTGCCTAATCTGTCCTCCTTAAAGCAGGCTGGGGCTGACAGAGCCTAATCATTGGCTGGCAGTAAATCAGTGAGAAGCAGGTGCTAAAGATGAGAAATCTATTTCCTGTGTTCTCCAAAGCACTGCTGTTTTATTAATGAAACCAATTTCTGAAGTGCGGGAAGCTTTTTAGTGGTTTACCCGCTTTGCTCTGTTTTTCCTTCATTCATATTCATATTTGAATCTGTCACCACTCAGCACAGAGCTGCTACACACCAGAATTGATGGCCACAAGCTCACAGCCTCCATCTCTGTCCAAATAGCAGGCCGCGTGGCTTAACCCATCAAGGTCTTGGCCTGCTGGTCTGTTCTCTTCTGGCCCTCCTATCTGGCAATCCTTTCTCAAGCCTCACCGATCATTTGAAAACACCTCTCAAGCTGCAAATGTAATTCTTGGCCAGCAAATTTTTCCAGCTGTCTTCCATACACATAGCCATGCAGTGCTGGACAACTCCACTGAGCAATTGGGCACTTTTCCAAAGGCCTGTGGCAGCAGCAGGCACCTGAGTAAGCATATCAAACCAATATGTATTTCTTCCCTTCTTGGAGTGGGAAAGAAGGAGGGAGAGATGGTAGCCATCCACAGACTACCCATGAAGCCACTTCAGAATGAGACTTTTTTCCAACTTTGAGAGTCACTATTAAAAATGCAGACCCTTGGGGCAGCTGGGTGGCACAGTGAATAGAGCACCGGCCCTGGAGTCAGGAGGACCTGGGTTCAGATCTGGCCTCAGACACTTAACACAAAAACTATCCATGTGACCTTGGGCAAGTCACTTAACTGCAACTGACCTCCAAAAAGGAAAACAAATGCAGACCGTCTTGAATAGGCATAGTGGCACAGTGAGAGAGAGGGAGCACCAGCACAGAAGAGAGGAGATTATTTCACAATTTTGCTGAGGATTGACCCTGGCCATATCACTCAAAATGTCACCTTGGGCATACAAGGCCTTGGCTGTGCACCTTAAAACATAGCCAAGAGGATGAACCAAATGGAGAACAGAAGTAGCATAGTTGTACAGTGGCCATAGTATCTATAAAGAACCTTTGGTCCTGACCAAATGCAGACCCACACAAGGTGTGTAGCAGTGATAACTTGAGAGCAGTCTATACTCTTCTCTAGCAACGTCGTCATTCAAGACGGTTCAGAATGAAATCCAGAGGATTTGGGCAGATCCAAAAGAACACGGGGATCAGGCAGAAGTGTAGTAAGAACACTACTGGCTGTCTATGGGGTGGGAGTCAGAACTATGATTATACTGGCACAGGAACCTTCTGAAGGAGGAAACTCCCTCTTCCAATGAAGGTCAGCCCCTTCTCCAAAACTTACAGACTCGGAAAGTTGCCTAAGTGATTTGCCCAGGCTCACCCAGCAGAATGCAGCAGTACCAGGACTGACTACCTCCACTCACCCTTAAATACAATGCAAACTTCCTCCTGCCTTGAGTAAGAAATACCAATTTCTCTGTCTGGCCTTTCAAGCCCTTCGCTAGATGGCTCCAACCTAGCTTTCCGGACTCATTTCACATGAATGCCTCCATGGCCTATTTGCTGTTGCCCATAAAGAACATTTCAAGTGTCACCCCTGGGGCTTTGTGGCACATGCCTGGAAGCTCCCTCCCCTCCGGCTCACAGTCTCCCCAGTCTCCTTCAAGGCTCAGCTTGGTGCCACCGAATGCACAAGACCTGTCCGGATGCCTCCGTGCTTCCTGCAGCCATCAAAATGACCTTACAGCTACTCAGCATATCCTTTATCTGTACCCATCTGTGCACGTATTGCCCCCTGACAGAACATAATAAGGTCTTTAAGGGAAGGAGCCTCTTTGCTCTCGTCTGCCTATACCCAGTGCTCAGCACAGTGCCTGGCACACGATCACCATGCCTAACAAAGGCTTGGTGAGCTGAGCATCAGGAGGAGGAGGAGAATACACACAGGGCTCTGCATCTATGCCCACACGGGCTTGTACTTTGCAGGTATCCGATGTGCCAAAATCTAGGAAGGCTCTGAGCTTGTGGCAGCACAGGGAGCCCTCCCACCCCACCGAGCCAGAGTGGAACCAGGCTCTGACCGAGGACACAAATCCTAAGGACTTGCTTGTCGCCTGAGGCAGAGATGGATTGACTTGCCCAGACTCAAACAGAGAGTATGTATTAAAGGTGAAGTTTAGACTGGTCTTCTCTTCTCAAAGTCCAGAACTCCAACCACTGAGGCAGGCCGACTGCTTTTCAGGTTTCATATATTCCAAAATCATCTTCTTTTCTCTGGATTAAATCAAAGAATCAGAGTAGGGAAGGATCTCAAGGGCATCCAGGTCAACTCATCCCTGAGCAATAATGCTCTCTAGAACACCCTCAACAATGGTGGGAATCCTACATGTTACCTACATGTTACCTGAAGAACTCCAGGGAGGGTAGAAACCGACCATCTGCCAAGGCACATCAGCCCATTTGGGAAGAACTCTCATTATTAGGAATTTTTCCTTATATCGAACCACATCTACCCCTCTTCGACTGCCACTCAATGCTCCTGGTTCTACTCTCTACATCTAAGCAGAAGAAGTCAAATTCCTCTTTCTCTTCAAATACTTGACAATAAATATCCTGTCCCTCATTCATCTTCTCCTCTCCAGGTGAAACATCCCCAGGTCATTCAACTGATTTTTCTAAGTCATGGACTTGAGGACTTCCCAGTTGCCCTCCTCTGCACACTCTGACTCATCAATGGCCTGAAATCGTGGCTCCCAGAACTGAACACAGAGCTCCAGGTGTGGCCTGTGCCACACCAGAGGACACACACCAGGACGCTAGTATCCTGCCCTTGGTTTTTCTCTGATTGGGAAAGGGCTGTGGGTTAGAATTTTCCCGGAGTTCTGCCTCACTATGAGACAAATCTTTTTGCTTCTACAACAGAACTGAATTTGGTCCTCTCTGGAAGGAAGAAGAGTAGAATAGCAGAAGTCATCCTTTTGATAGGGGAATAAAACAACAATGTACATTGTGACCTTTTCTAGTGACTATTTGAGCTCCTTTCAAGGTATAAATCCCAAGTTCTCCTTAGCTTATGGTTGCTAATGTGGTTGCTAATGTGCATCGTTTTCTTTGTCAAATTTCACTTATTCTCTCATCTCCTGAGACATCAAAAGATCTGCCTCTTCTGTCCTTGTTATAAAGTGTTGCTTTCTTGTCCTTTAAATAGATTGGGATTTCTTCCAACAACGAGGAGTGTTTCTTGATCACGTTCAATGGTACAGGTCAATTTTTTTAATCACTATTTTCCCTTAAGGCTCAGCAACTTGAAGTAGGTGAACTTGGTCAACAAGAGAACAACCAAGCTTTCCAAAGTGTTATCAGTTACCATCTGTTTCCCATCTGTCACTGACTTTTCGCCTCTGTGCAGCATGGACAAGTTGTGAATGAGAAATGTGAATTCCTGTTATATGGGTGGGTGTCTCAGTGGCAGAAAAACTGATCTTATTCCACAGAACACCCCTTTTATATTTATTATTTTTTAATCAATAAGCATGTATTAAATACTTATCATGGGTTGAACACTGTGCTTGGCACATTACATACAAAGTACAAAATGATTCTTCTACTTTTCGTTCATATTGCTTAAAATTATTTTTTCCAATTTTCAAGCATTTTTCTCCCTCCTATCTCCCTGCACCCTGCCCCCTCCACAGAGATATAAAATCTTTGTAGCAAATATGTATAATCAAGCAAAACAAATTCCCATCTTAGTCACGTCCCAAAAAAATATATGTGTCATTCTGCATTTGGAATTCATCACCTCTTTTTTAGAGGGTGGGCAGCATGCTTCCTCATCGGGCCCCTGGAATTGTAGCTGATCACTGTGATCAGAGTTCTTAAGTCTTTCAGAACTGTTTGTTTTTACCATATCCATGTTCTAGTATAAGTTGTTCTACTTCTGCTCATTTCACTCTGCACTAGTTCATAAAGTCTTCCTAGGTTTCACTAAAACCATCTTTTCATTTTCTTAAGCAAAAGAGAATTCCATTACATTCATACACTATAATTTGTTTAGATATTTCCCAACCGAAGAGTAGCTCCTTAGTTTCCAGTTCTTTCTTACTATGAAAAGAGCAACTATAAATATTTTTGTAGATATGAGTCTTTTCCTTCTTTCTGAGATCTCTTTGGGACTATAGGACTAGTAGTAATATCACTGGGTCAAAGGACATTTCCAATAACTTTGGGGGCAATGTTTCAAATTGCTTTCCAGAATAGCTGGACCAATTCACAGTTCCACCAACAGTGATTCAATGTGCCCATTTCCCCCTAGTCCTTCTAAAATTGGTCATTTTCATTTTTGTCTCATATTTATTATTCAGGACTTCTGACACTTCAAAGATCTCTGATTTTGTCTATGGGGCCTACACAGACAAAGGTCACTCCCCGTTTACCTGCTTCCTCATGTTGCTATTGCTGCTTGCTTCCACAACAGTTTTACAATCTCCTGCTGAATGAGAATACTCACTGGTTATTTGTCAGGCTCATGGAGATTGGCCCCTTACACCCACATCCACAACTAAGCCATGCAAACTACCATAAGGTTCCAGAAAGCCTCCAGAAAATACTAAATATACCAGAAAGGGAAGGGGCATAGCTGATCATGCAACCATCTGTCTTTCAAATGTTAATATACCCATTTAAGCCCACCTAATCAGCTAACGTTGAAACCCTCTAAAAATAATCCAAGCATCCTAAGCATCATGGGAGCCTCCAACAAATAAACTATATTCAACAATCCATAATAAACAGTAATTTGCTCATGGTAACAGATTCAGAAATGGAAAGGCGCTTAGAGGCCATCTAGTTCATTGTACAAATGAGGACACTAAGGCCCCACACAGGTTAGGGGACTTGCTCAAGGTCACTCAAGTAGGAAATTCCAGGCCAGGGCACAGATTTAAACCAAAGTCTTCTACCTTCCCATTCAGCACTTTTTCTACCATCCTGGGCTGCTCAAACTCCTAAATCCTACCGTGCCTATCTAATTCCAGGCTTCTTCACCTCTTTATTGTGAACAGTAGTATGGTGAAGCTTATGAGTCCCTTCTCAGAATAATGTTTTTAAATAATTTAAGGCAATGCTAAATTTCAATTAGAGATTAGTGAAAATAAAGATGTACCTTTTCTCCATCCAAGTTCACAAACCCTCTAAAACCTCTTGGGGCTCAAGAATTTCAGTTTAAGAACCCTTGATCTAACTCAAGAATTCAACGAAGTACCAGTTTTGCAGAAGAAGATGATGAAAATGCCATCAAGGACAGATTCCTGGCCAGCTAACTGCTCTGCCTTCTTCACCCACCACTCAGGCAGCAATTTCAAATTGTTGCTGTTTAATATTGTGATGCATTTATAGAAAATAACCATGACATGACTCCTTCTTTATCAGCTTAACTTCTGAGGTGACATGAGATCACACGGACAATATGACAATCAAGCAAGTGAATGATGATTATTTCCTAAGGTTAATTTGGGGGAGGGGAAGTCTAGTCTGTTTTCTAGTTATAGACATAACAATAATTCACATTTCCCTAGTGATTTATAGTTTACAGAGAGCTTTTATCACAACAACTTCACAAAGTAGGGAGTTCAAGTATTATCATCAATATCTACAAATAAGGTAACTGAGGCTTAGAAATTATCAGGAAAAAAAGACAGAAGTAGTGGATTGTAGATATGGAAAGAAACATACATTTTCAGACATGATTTTTTTTGCTAAAATCTACTTATTTGTTACAAGGGAAGGTGTCTGGAGTGGGAAGGGGAAAGAGAAGGCAGGAATCTCTGGGAAGTGACAGTGACATAAAAAAAGAAAAGAAAATCAACAAAACTTCAGGTTTTTTTAAAGATTGGCTAGTCACAAAGCAAGGTCAAGGGACAATGAATGAACAGCCCATGTGCTCCAGAAGCATGTACACAATGTTCAAAGATCTATATAGGAAAGCTTTCTATAGACCTCCTTCAAATGATAGAAAGGAGGCTATGGACAAGAGCTCAAGAGTTGGACGAGATGAGAAGGTATAGAGAGGCTATGATCTGTCCTGCCAAAGGCAGTGGACTTGGAGTGACACACACAGTGACGTGGAAGCAGAAACCCCAGGTTCAAATTGCGGTTCTTCAACTTACAAGCTGTGTGACCTTTGGCAGTTACTTCCCCTCTATGTGTATCAGGTTCCTCATCTATAAAATGAAAAACATGCTGCCTGTAGTAGCTAGCTCACTGTGTTGTGACACTCTGATGATACCATTCAAGAAAAATACTTTGTAAACATTCAAGTCTTACCTATGTGACATTTATATAGACATCAGTTATTATTACCCAACTTGGTAAAATAATGGATCCCTCAAAGTACTGAAACTTGAGCCCCTAAATAAAGATTCCATAAATGCCACAGAGAAGGGGGAAAATGCCCAAGATCTGAAACAAAACCATAAAGAAGGCCTGAGTCCTGTCCTCAAGATTATCCTCACAGGTACCTGAAACACAATGGTCTGCATATCATGAAGTCCTAGAGAGCCAGAGCTGGTAAGAACCTCCACAGAGCACTTTCCAAGCATATACACACCAAACTTGAGGGTGCATATTGCAAAGTTCCATGACATTCATGAGACTTGGGCCCCATTCCTTCTCATTTAGGGTAATTTGGTCATCACCAACCTGCACTCACTTGGAGAAAATCCCATATTTGGTGAGGTGCCAATGGAATCAGTAGCCACAGCTCCCAGGGACATCAACTGCAAGCTGAATGAAGCTAAATATGGCTCCTGACAGGTCAGCACTCGCCATGCACTAATCTAGGGCTGCTTCTCAGCTCCTTGATAAGGTTCCCTGGCCCTCCCTTTCATTCCATTCTCTTTCAGTATCAGAGATCACTCAACACTGAGCCCATAACATGGTGGGCGGTTTTTTTATTCATCAGACATTGTGACCTTCAGCTCCCATACTTCCTCTTTATTCTTTCTTCGTTCACTGTAAGATTCCAAAATCTCATTTCACCCATCATTAAAAATTAGAAAGTTATGCTATTTTTAAAAGAGCAAAACCATTTTATGAGTTGAACTATAAAAGTATACAGAGGATAAGAAAATATAACATTTATAAACATATGTTATTTTATAAGTGATGTCTTAAGAGATTTGACCAATATATTCACTCTTCATTACTTATATAAAAGAGTGACACATTAATGTTGCCTCAATTTGTAAGCTCATAGACAGCAGAAATTATGTCTAATCAATTATTTTCATAGAGTGTCTAGTACAGTAAGAGTTATGGGACCACAGAATCAATCAACCAATCAATCAACAAGTATTTATTAAGCCCTTCCTATGCACCAGGCACTGTACTTAGTGGTAGGGACACAAATAAGTGTAGAAACAGTCCCTGGAATTCAAGGACCTCACATTCTGATGGGTACAACACACAAACAACAATGTGCATATGAGAGAGATACAGAGTAGATGGAAGGCAATATTGGAGGGAAGGCACTAGGAGCTGGGAAGACAGGGAAAGGCCTCTTGTAGGAAGTGGGATTTGAGCTGAAGCTTAAAGGATGCCAGAGGAACTCTGAGGCAGAGGTGAGGAAGCAGTCCATGCCAGGCCCCAAGAAAAAGCCAAGGCAAAGAGTTGGAAGATGGAGGGTCATGTACAGGAAATAGAAAATAGACCAGTGTGGATGGATCTTGGAATCTGGGGAGGAGAGTCAAGTGGAAGAAGGTTGGTTAGAGGCTATATGATATTGGTGATGATCCAAAAAAGGAGAAAGAGAGGAGAGAGCCATGCTACAAAAACCCTGAAAGGACATATTATCCAGGGGGAAGAGGTCATTGCGATGGTCATATATTGCAAAGAAGTCCAGAAAGATGGGGACTGAAAAAAGACATTAGATTTGCCAAAGAAAGGCTCATTACTAACTTTGGGGAGAATAGTGACACTCAATGAAGCCAGAAGCCAAATTAAAGCAGGTCTAGAAGAGAGGAAAAGGAAAGTGAAAATGCTGAATGTATACATTTGTCAGGAATTCAACAGATAAAGGAAGAGAAATGTGGGACCAGGGTTTTTTTAAGATAGAGGAGATATGGACATAAAAAGAGTCAGAATATAAGATGAGACTGAAGATAAGAGAGAAAGTGGGCATGACCATGGTATCAATTTGCTGGTGATGTCATGAGAGGAATAGATGAAAGGTGAATGCAAAGGAGTTTGCCTAGGCAAGGAAAAGAGATGGTAGGGGAAACGTCTGAATGATGTGCTATGAGGAGAAAGGGGGAATGAGGGAGCATTCTCGGCAAACAGCCTCAAATGTTTTTCCATGAAGTCCTCAAGTCCTTTCCAGACAAAGTCCTCAGAGGAAGACAAAGGGGAGGGGTGCTGTGGGAGGTGTGAGGAAAGAGGTTTGGAGCAGCCACTATGAGGAGTGAGAGAGTGAATTTATTAAGGAGGAATAGAAAGACTGCCTTGCTGCAGTAGGGATCCAGTTGAGATTAGATAACACCAATTTATAGTGGGCCCAGCCAGCATGGTGTCATTTCATCCAGCTATAAGAACAAAGAAGGTGCATGGTGAGAGCTATTTAGAATTGGAGTTTGGCAGACAACCAATAGCACAAAGGGACATAGGATTTAAGTGTACAAGGGAGGGTATAGATGAAGTAGTTCACCAGAGGGTGGAGATGGAGAAGGGAAGGGAGTTCAGTCAGGACAGGGTCAATGGCCTAGAAAACAACTGGGAGGGTGAAGGAACTAGGGGTCACAATGAAGACAAAGAACAGGATTAGGGATTAGAAGGCATATGAAAAGGTGGAATGGTAAAAATTTAAAAGGATGATCAGATAAAATAATTTTAGCATTCCTAAACATGGAAGTGCAATCCTTGTGTGACGGCAAGATCAAGGGCATGACCATCTCTGTATGCAGCTGAGGAGGGGTGGATGTGGAAGTCATGAGGAGGTGAGGAGCTAGGATTAATTGAGGGAGCACTGATATTCATGCTGAAGTCCACTAGTACAAGGGCAGGAATTGGGGAGGAAAGATTGTGAGGCAGGAACTGAACTCACTGAGAAAAAAAGAAGAAAATCCTGCACGCTGATAGATAACGGCACCAGGATCTGGATTGGGTCACAAATTCAGATATCACAGATCTCAAAGGAAGAGAGGCTGCGCAATGATAATGATGGATGTAGAGTCTAGAAGTGGCAATAAGGAGCAAGGCACATTCAAACTCTCCAATCTCAACCCTTGAGTCAGCAGGTATTACTGAAAGTTCAGCCAGTAGCAGAAAGGGCAGAGAGGGAAGCAGTGTCATCAGGCAGGAGCCAATCTCAGTGAATGCCAGAAAATGGAAGAGGTTTAAGTCAGAAGGAAACTTGTTAACTATGGAGCAGGCATTCCAAAAGGCACAGTAAAAGGAGCAGGCAGATGCGGAATGGGACAGGAAGATGGTGGGAACAGTTGGTTAGGAAAGTGAACTGAAATAAGAAAGCAGGCAGTTGAAGATCGGCAACTTGTTTTATATATCAGCAGTCAGGGATCCAGAATCACTGAGACAGGAGTGTAAGGGGGTAAGACTATGCTAACCATTAAGGAGGGAGTCTACGCAGAGTGCTGGTGCTTGGAAAGAGGTTCACTGAACGAGGAACACAGACTGCTCAAGGTCCTCTTGTCGAGGCCCAACTCAGAGGCTATGTGGTATATCGCCAACCTCACCAAGAATTCCCTATACAGTATACCTGACAAACAGTCCTCTAGCCTCTGCATGAAGATGTCCAGCAAAAGGGAACCCAGTACCTCCATGGCAGCCTATTACATTTGGGGATAAATCCGTTTGTTATGAAATTCTTTCTTAGTATAATCTAAATATGTCTCTTTGTAACTCCCACCAATTGCTACTAGCTCTACTTTCTGAAGCCAAGAAGAATAATTTTAAACTTTCTTCCACATGACAACTCTTCAAACACTTTATCAAAGGCAGGTGTCATGACCCTCCTGAGTCTACTCTTCACCAGGCTAAACATCCCAGAGTGCTTTGACTAATCGCACTGACATCAAATGGGGACTTTTCACTCTTCTGGTTACTGTCCTCTATACACTCTGTAGTTTATCAATGTCCTTACCAAAATATGGTTCCCAGAATAAGAATACGATACCAGGGATGTGACCCCATCAGGGTTCAGCACAGTGGGCTTATCACCTCGCTTCTCTTGGACACCATGACTCTCTTCATACAGCCTAAAATCACATTCCCTCTCTTGGCTGTCTTGCCATATTATTAACTCCTGCTGACCTTGAGATACACCATAGTCCCCAGATCTTTTTCTGATGAATTGTTATCTAACCACACCTCCTCCGGCTTGTATTTATGAAGCTGATTTTTTAACCCAAATGTAACTTCTTACATTTGTTCCAATGAAATTTAATAGATTCAGTCCAACATTCTATTCCATCACCCAGTATGTTCACCATTCCTCCTAGCCTTCTGCCATCTACAAATCTGATAAAGAAGCATATTACTACGCCTTTATCTGTGTCATGGGTAAAAACTGCTGAGGAGTACAGAGCAGAGATCCCTGGCTTTCTTCAAGTCCCAGATAAAACTCCATCTTGTTAGATATGCCTTTCCCAGTCCCCTTTCCCATGATTATTTCCAATTTATCCCATATAAAGCTTGTTGGTACACAGATGTTTGCATGTTGTCTCCCCTCATTAGACCATTAACTCCTCAACAGCAGGAGACTGTATTTTTTCCTGTCTTTGTATCCCTAGCACTTAGCACAGTGCCTGGCACATAGTAGGTGCTTATGCTTCTTGACTGGCTGTAGAACTCTTTAACCAGTTCCTAATCCATCTGAATGTAATGTCCTTTCCCTCTAGTCCATTTCTTAGAGAAATCAGGTGCTTAATATATCCTTTTTGAGAAAAATGATCAATCAAAACAAGTTTGCTGACCTGCTAAGTGTTCTGCTAGACCAACTTTTATCCAGGAGGCACAGAATTCAATAAAACTGAATCCAAAGGTGCTTAAGTACCTACCATGAGCAAGGCATTGTACTGATCACTACAGATACAGAGAGGAAAAAAAAAGAAAGAGTCCCTGGTCTCAAGGAGTTCCATTCTTTTGGAGAGGATGGAACACATACACAGATAATTAAATGTAAGAAATTGAGGGAGAAGAAAACATTAATAACAGAGATAAGGAAAGGCTCCCCAAAAAAGGCAGTACCTGAGCTGAGCCTTGAAGGAACTTACAGATTTCAAAAGAAGGAGATGATGAGGGTGGGGGCAGGGTGGAGAGACAGCTTATGCAATTCTGGACATTAGAAAACGGACTATCAGACCTGGAGAACAACAAGACTGCTTGGAAGGCAGTAGAGTACACCAAGGTGAAGAATATGAAGTAAGACTTTCTAGAAAGGTAGTTGGAGCCAAATTGTAAAGGGATTTCAAAACCAAGCTGATAGGTTTATATTTTATCCTAGAGTTCAAACTGTTTGAGGAGGGAGTGACATGGTCAGACCTTTAGTAATCTCGGCAATTGTGTGAAAGATGAGTTGGATAGAGGAGAGACTGAAGAAAGGGTGACCATTTAGAAGACTATTGTAATCGGCCAGATATGAGGAGATGAGGAAGTAGAGTGGTAGTCACATAAATGGAGAGAAAGGAGCAGATGTGAGAGATGTTATAGAGGCAGAATCTACAGGACTTCATACCTGACTGAAAAGTGGAAAGGAGAGTCAAAAATGACTCTACATAGTAAAATAAATTAAACCACCATCTAGTCTACAAATAATTATTGAGGCCCTATGGGGATGAGAAAAAAAAGGTGGTAGCAAAGATGCATAAGGCAGGATCTCTGCCCTCAAAGAGCTTACAATCTAATGGGGAAGACAAGGCTTAATAGAAGGTAACTGAAGCGATTTTTTTTTAAATGCAGAGAAGAGAATGAAAGGAAGGCCAAAAAGAAACACAGACAAGCAAGATACCTTTGAAAATTACATGTTGATTTTTTTTAATCTGATGGAAAATCGGGGAAGTGGTCTGACAGAAACTGAAGCTTAGCCCAACATCTTGCACCATATTCCACAATAATTTCAAAATGGATACATGACCAAAGGAGATTATATTCTCTTCTCAGATATGGATAGATATATTCTTACCCAAACAATGGAGAGAGTCAATTACAAAAATAAATTAGTTAATTTTGATTACATGAAACTGAAAAACTTCTGCCCAAACAAAATTAATACATCTAGAATAAGAATGGAAGCACTCAAATGTAAGGGGGAAAAAGTATCAAATTTCTCATATAAGTGTTTGGAATCTAAAATATACGGAAAACTACCAGAAAAATACAATGTATCCCAAAAGTCTCAGTGAAGTTTTAAGAATTAATATCCTAAAACTGCATTAAGATTTTCAGAATATCCTATATAAAACCAAAAAAAACCCCAATATATAAGTGGTCAAAGGATATGAATAAAACCATTCTCAAAAGAACTGAAAATTATTAACAATCATGAAACAATGCTCCAAATTACTAACAATAAGAAAAATGCAAATGAAAACAACCCCAAGGTTTCTAATTGGCAAAGATGACAAAAGATGGGCATAGTCAACGTTAGAGGGGTTGTGGGAAGATAGATACACTGGTACATTGTTGGTAAAGCTGTGAATACATATAATTATTTTGGAAAGCAATTTGTAATTATGCAGAAAAGTAACTAAATGGCTATCCTTAGTAGAGATTCTACTACTAGGCTTATATGCCTAAAAGACCAGTGAAAAGAAAATTCCCACATACACCAAAATATTTATAGCAGCACTTTTTGTGGTAGCAAAGAACTGGAAACAAAGTAGATGTCCGTCAATTGGGAAATGGCTAATCAAAATGTGTTACGTGAAATTAATGGAATATTACTATGCTATGGGAAATGATGACTACAGAGAAGCATGGACAAATTTACATAATCTGATACTGTAATGGCAAGCACAGAAGTAGTACACACCTTGTTTCAGTCTGTTAAGAAACAGAACCTGTGAACCGTAGAACTTGTGAACTCCTGGGGAGGAGCTAATGACTATATAAGGAGAGCACCAGGGCTAAAGATGGCAGGAGCTGAAAAGAAGACTTTTGTGGTGACAGAGTCAAGAAGGAGAAAATGTGGTATCCTGGAATTCTGTTTGTCTGCTCTGTCTGTGTTGATGTTTGTTTATTATACTTTGTACAGAAGCCCTGGGACCTCACTGGAAGCCCTGAAAGAGGATTTTCTGGTTGTCTGTGTACAGAAGTCCTGGAGGAGGGTTTTGGAGGTCCTGGGACTTTACTGATGATTTGTGCTGACCTCTTGGACCTTGTGTGTGGGTCAGTGTTGATTTCTATGTTGATGCTTTGTGTTGAGTTCTCAGATCTTGTTGATGGGTCTGAGTTGATTTCACAGGCAGATAGTGAATTGATGATGGTGCCAGCAATGTGCATGAATATTATTGTGGCTCTGTCAAGCTTTGTCTTCCCAGAAACAGGAACTGTGAAGGACTTGAGGTGGACTGGACACTGTGAACTTCAATATGGAACGGGAACTGGATGAAGAACTGGACAAGGAGCTGGACAAGGAACTGGGAGCTGCCTGCCTTAGAGCCCAGGTGACAGTTGGATCTAGGACCATGGAAGAAGAACCATGGAAACTTAGAGCCAGCTTCAAGTCAAGCTGAAAGAAGACTTTACTTGGATACTGTGTACTGACTGAGAAGACTGTGATTTACTTGTGACCAAGGGGTGGATGACTTGTGTATATAACCCCTTAAGAGGTTACTGAGTAGTGATTGATGATTGAATAGTGACTAATGACTTAATAGTGACTGATTTGTAACTTAGTGTGCCCCATGAGTGGAGAACTTTGACTATTGTATTTTGTGACCCTTAAGGAAGCAAGCTTAAGGATGACTGAATGATTGAGTTATTAAATGATCATACTTTGTTGAAAACTATTGTGACCACTTTGGTGAAAACTATGTGGCCATTTGAGTGATGAGTCATTGTGAAGGCTGTACTTTGATTTTCTGTGATAAGTTGTAATATTATTAATGTTGTACCTAGATTTTCTGTGAATGTTTTGCTCTCATTTCTTATTGAATAAATAGAGTGTTCACTATACAGAACCTTGAAAGCTGTTCACAGCAGCATCCTTCTGGAAAGCTGTTAGTGCTTGGCTCTACAGATACAGAGTGAAGTATGGCCAAGAAAACAATATACATGTCTACAACAATGTAAATGCAAAGAACAATCCTGAAACAATCAAATGTGAATGCTGCAAAATTACAAAGAATAAGAATTGTCCCAAAGAAGGGATATGAGATGACATCCCCATTCTACCTTCTTTACGGAAGTGAGAGGCCCAGGGGATAGAAAACTGCACACATTTTCAGATTTTTTTCAATGTACTGATCAGTTTTACTATTTTTTTCTCTTCTTACTCTTTTTTTATCTTTTTCTTCTTAAAAATTGTTACATGGGATGGCTCTCTGGGAAATAAGAATGAAGGGAGATGGTGGGAAAGAAGCCCAAAATAATGAATAAAATTTATTTTTTCAAAAAGGGTAGGTTGATTGAAAATGGTTTTTAAAAGGTTAAAAATATTAAAGATGTAAAAAAACAGAATTCAGATATTCCTATTCCCTCTTTATATGCAGGGCATAATGGATAGATGGAGTTTCTACACGGGGCAATGGGTAACCCACAATAATGAAATCATAAAGCCTAAGCAAAAAAAGTTAAAGTGACTCTCCATCAGGATAGAAAAACAAGTTCATTCATGTTAGGATCATTTTCATTTTAATTGATGTCAGTGTCTCCTCGTTTCTCTTCTCTCAAGTTTACCCATTATATAGCTTCTAAAAAAATCTTCCTAAAGCATATATCTAACCAAGTCACTCCTCCACCTAAAAAGCTTGTAATAATTTCCTATTGCCTCTTAGATAAAGTACAGACTCCTCAGTCCAGCACGAAAGGCTGTCCATGGTTGAACCCCAGCCTGCCTTCCCAGACTTATTTCCCATGATCACCCTTTACTGCCTCTCTGCTGCAGCCACAGCGGCCCACCTCTGGCCATTTCTGCACAGACAACCCCATATTCCCAAAACACACCTTTATCATATTGGACTGTCAAAACCCTTTTCTTCCTTCACAGACGGACTCACACATTACCTTCTTTATGAAGTATTCATTCCCCCCTCCCCTGACCAAGTCAATCTGTCATTCTCAGATTCTCCTAAAGTTTTTTTTCTGGGATCACTCCTTTCTCTTTACCATGCTATATTTGTTATCATACTTATGTTTCCAGGTGTGTATGCATGTTTTTGTGTGCACATGTGGTATTTGTGTGCAGTGTGTATGACTACTATATGTATTTGGTGCTTATTGTATACAAGTGGTATGTGTATATGTGTGGTGTTTGTGTATGGAACATGTGTATGTGTGTATGCATGTGTAGAGTGTATGTGTAGTGTATGTCTGGTATCATTATGTCTGATGTGTACATGTTTGCTGTGTTGTGTATGTGTGGTATATGTATATGTGATGTGTGTTATGGTGCTTATGTGTGGCAGAGGTGGTGTGTGTGTATACTGGGTGAGCATGTGTGTATACCCATGTGTGTACGAGGGTGTGAGCACATATGTATGAACACATGTGTATGTATGTACATGTGTATTCTGCTCCAACTCCACCTCAGGAGATCCTTGAAGATAAGGATTAAGTTTTTTTCACCTTTTCATCCCTGGTACCCAGCACAGCACTTTGCACATAGCAGCACTTAATTAATGAAATGTTTTTTTTGCTGAATTAATAACAAATTGAAATGACAATAATTTCATTTAACAGAAACAAAAGAATTTTATTTTCAGAGAACAAAATAGTATACACAAGATGTTAAGAGAATGTAGCTCTTTTGTCTTATTCTACTAAGGCAAAAAAAAAATCATGGCCTGTTTCAGTGATCTTGCAGCGACTCTCTCCTTTGCCTTTGAAATGCAATTGCATTTTATTATGTGATGGGATTTAATGTTCTGTAACAGTTACAAATTTACCAGCCTTCATCTGTCCTTACCGTCCCAACAGCATGAGTACTTTGCAAAGAACAGAATGGTGTTGGCTTGTTTTCCTTTCTTGAAATGACCTTAGCTTTCAGACTCCCCCCCCCCAACCTCCCAAAACAAACTCTGATTGGGAAAGCAGTTGAAGCACTCATGGGTAATAAAGGGATTTGGAGGATCTGAGGCATTTTAAAAACAAAGAGTGGCTTTCCTCTGCCTGAGACCATTTGATGACAGTCTCACCTGAAGGGAGGGGATGACCTTCCTGACCTGGGAATCCACGTTTCTAGTTGTGTACTTGAATCAAGGAAAAAGTGCTTTCTTCTTGAGAAACAGCCAAGATTCTTCTCCATTGCCATAAGGGAGTCAAAGGCCCACAAACTCAAACACATAACATCCCTGTGTTATCACCCAAAAGTAACCCAAAGTCCAATAAATACCCCTACATTACTCTAGAACCTTTACCAGAAGCAGATGGACCCGTTCATAGGCTCTTAGCATTTCAGTTCCCACTTTACCAAGTTATTTACACGTAGCTCCATCACTACGCAAGTTTGAAGAAGGGATGAGGAGAGTATGAAATGTCTGTCTTTACACTGATCTGGACTCTTCTAATTTTTTGCTGACCTGGAATCCATAAACTCTATCTGTAAAATACTTGTGCTCTCCTAACCTAAACTTGTAGAGAAATGAAGGTCAAAAAAGAGCTCATCATGAAACAGCATGGTACAGTGAAGAGAACACAGGGGTGGAATGAAGAAGACCTGGGTACCAGTACTATCTCCAATACTTGCTAGCCATGTCCCATTGCCTCTCTGAACTTCAACCTCCTTACATCTATAAAATGGGAACAATAAGACCTCTAATGCCTCTCTTACCACATCACTGTGAGGATCAAATTACATAATGCATCTAACACAACTAGTGGGGGCTTGAGCCAGTGACACTAGAGAAGAGAAGCCCCCTAGAACCCTGAGGGGAGAATGTAGCAGCCTGACTCTAAAAGGGTGGACCAGAGAGTTCTCATTACATATATAAAATGCTATGTCAACGTTAAAGAGTCATACGATTGTCCAGTTGTTACAGTCAGATCTGACTCTTCATGCCCCCATTTGCCTGCTAAAAATTATTTGACCTGAAGTGTATTATCAAATCTACATGATAAAAAAGCAATCATCAAAACTACTTGGCACTGGCTAAGAAATAGAGGGGTAGATCAGTGGAATAGGTTAGGTACACAAGACACAGTAGTCAACGATTATAGTAATCTACTGTTTGATAAACCCAAAGACCACAGCTTGTGGGATAAGAACTCACTATTTGACAAAAACTGCTGGGAAAACTGGAAAATGGTGTGGCAGAAACTGGGCACAGACCAACATCTGACACCTTATACCAAAATAAACTCCAAATGGGTACACGATTTAGATATAAAGGCTGATATTATAAACAAATCAGGGGAGCAAGGAATAGTTTATCTGTCAGATTTATGGAGAATGGAGGAATACAAAAAGAGATAGATAACATTATAAAATTTAAAATGGATAATTTTGATTACATTAAATTGAAAAGGTTTTACACAAACAAAGCCAATGCAACCAAGATTAGGAGGGAAGCAGAAAACTGGGCAAGAATTTTTACAACTAATGTCTCTAATAAAGGCCTCATTTCTAAAACATATAGAGAACTGAGTCAAATTTACAAGACTACAAGCCATTCCCCAAGTGATAAATGGTCAAAGGATATGAACAGGCAGTTTTCAGAGGAAGAAATTAAAGCTATCTATAGTCATATAAAAAAATGTTCCAAATCACTATTGATTAGAGAGATGCAAATCAAAACAACTCTGAGGTACCACATCACACCTATCAGATTGGCTAACATTACAAGACGGGAAAATGATAAATGCTGGAGAGGATGTGGAAAAATTGAAACACTAATGCACTATTGGCAGAGTTGTGAACTGATCCAACCATTCTGAAGAGTAATTTGGAACTATGCCCAAAGGGCTATAAAAATGTGCGTATCCTTTGACCCAACAATACCACTTCTAGGGCTGTATCCCAAAGAGATCATACAAATAGGAAAAGGACCCACACGTACAAAAATATTTATTGCACCTCTTTTTGTGGTGGCCAAGAACTGGAAATTGAGGGGAGCGCATCAACTGGGGAATGGTTGAACAAGTTGTGGTATATGAATGTAATAGAATACTACTGTTCTATAAGAAATGATGAATAGGCAGACTTCAGAAAAACTTGGAAAGACTTAAATGAACTGACGTTGAGTGAAGTGAGAAGAACCAGGAGAATATTGTACACAGTAACAGCTACAAAGTGCAAGGACTGACTTTGATAGACTTAGCCCTTCTCAGCAATGCAAGGACCTAAAACAATTCCAAAGCACTCAAGATGGAAAATGCCAATCTGTATCCAGAGAAAGAACTATGGAGTCTGAATACAGA
This sequence comes from Petaurus breviceps papuanus, assembly GCF_028583685.1. NCBI lineage: Eukaryota > Metazoa > Chordata > Mammalia > Diprotodontia > Petauridae > Petaurus > Petaurus breviceps. The sequence continues at coordinate 3,067,208 of NW_027187259.1, read as the reverse complement.
GGAAAGCAGACTATTTTCTTTTTTTGTTTTGTTTTTTTTTCTCATGGTTCCTCCCATTTGTTCTAATTCTTCTATACAACATGACCAATGTGAAAATACGCTTAATAAGAATGTATATGTAGAGCCTACATCAGATTGCATGCCATCTTGAGGAGAGAGGGGGAGAAAATTTAAAACTTATGGAAGTGAATGTTGAAAACTAAAAATAAATAAATTTACTAAAAAAATTCTTTTTCCTGAAATTGGGAAATATTTAACAAAATACATAAAAACATATTTAAAAGAAATATTACTATGCCACAAGAAAAAACAAATTTCAAGGACTCAAAAATTTTGGAAAGACATACATGAACTGTGCAGAGTAAAATAAGTAGAACCATGAGAACAATACACATAATGAATAAAATAATGTATATGAAAACAATTCTTAAAGACATCAGAACTCATGGGACACTAATGCACTCTTGGTGGAGCTGTGAACTGATCCAACCATTCTGGAGAGCAATTTGGAACTATGCCCAAAGAGCAACACTACTAGGTCTGTATCCCAAAGAGATAAAAATAGGAAAAGGACCTACTTGTATTTATTTATATCAGCTCTTTCTGTGATGGCAAAGAATTTGACATTGAGGGGATGTCCATCAATTGGGCAGTAGCTAAACAAATTGTGCCATATGACGGTTATGGAATACCACTGTGCTGTAAGAAATGACAAGCAGGATGATTTCAGAAAAACCTGGAAAGACTTACACAAACTGATACAAAGTAAAGTGACCAGAAGCAAGAGAACACTGTACACAGTAACAACAACACTGTATGATGATCAACTATGAATGACTTATCTATTCCCAGCAATACAATGATCTAAGACAATTCCAAAGGTCATGAGGAAAAATGCTATCCACATCCAGAGAAAGAACTGATATAGTCTGAATTCAGATTGAAGCATACTATTTTCACTGTATTTTTTTTGTTTTTTTTCTTTTGGTTGGTTTCTTCTTTCACAACTGTGACTAATACGGAAATATGTTTTACATGATTGCACATATATAACCTATATCAAACTGCTTACCACCTTAGGGAGGAGAGAGGTGAGGGAGGGAGTTCCAAAATTTGGAACTTAAAATGTTTACATTAAAATTTGTCTTTACATTCAATAAGAAAAAATAAAATACTAATAAAAAAAGATATCAAAACTCAGATCAATGTAATGAACAATCTTGACTCACTCCAGAGGGACTAATAATGAAACCCACTTCGATTCTCTTGGTAAAGAGATGGTGGACTAAAGGTGAAGAATGAGGCATGTGCTGTTAGTAGTCATGGTCAATGTGGCCATTTTTTTCTTAACTGTTCCTTCTTTGTACACACAAGGGAGAAATAATTGGGAAGTTACAGTGATTAAAAAAACAATAAAACTTTTTTTAAAGGAAGCAAAATACTCAAAAAGAATTCAGAATTCTAATAGTCATGTGCTCCAAAGCCACAAGTTCAAATATTAGAATTCTGATATTCGTAATTAAGTAAAAATTTCTTTTGTGTCCCAGCAGCCAAATAAAAGCAATTACATCTTGTAATGCCTTTCTTTGGTCCCTAAGGACATACCAAGATGGGGGGAGGAGAAGGATGGATGAAAGTAGCAACACAGAAATTAAATGATTAATGAATGTCTATGAACCTCTAATATGTCCCCATTTCTATGGAAAAAGCAGACATTTCTTCCTGCCACACCCTTTTGTCTCTCGGTACACCACATCCAAGGTCAATTGCAAAGTACAAAGTGCTCATTTAAACTTTTGCCCTTTGATTCCTCTTGAATAATTGGTTCTTTAACGAATAAGGACATATATGGTTAGCCTAACAGATTAGCTCTCATGATTCCCTAATTTCTTTCTAGCAGAATGCCTGATCTAGAGTCCAAGGACCTAAATTTGAATTCTGGCTCTGCCACTTCCCCTCTTTGCAACACTGGGCAACTACCTTCATTTCTCTGGGATTCAGGTTCTTAATCTGTAAGGGGTTTTGCTTGATGGCCTTGAAGTGTAAACAGTCTCATTTAGGAGAGAGACAAAATTCCAAGGTCCCTTTGATCTCTGCTGCACTGCTGGTATATATTCTGATTGACTATTTATAGAAGGTACAGGTCTTTATCAACACCCACATAACAATGTCACATAAGAACAATAAAATAAAAAGTGAAAATTAAAAATTCAGTCAAAGGGCAATGGAAAGAAGCATTATAGGGACCAGTAAGCTGCAGCTTATATCCAATGCTAACCTCTACTCAAGAAGTGGCAAAAGGAACGGAAGTGAAGAAGAAATGAAGGGTTACAGAAGGAGGTGGGTTAGTAATAGGACATTAGGGAGGCTTAATGCACCAATGTCCTAAGTACGTAACATATATAAAGTCCTCCAAGCTATCAGCTGACTCTTTCATGAAGGAGCTACAGAAGTGCGTGGACAAGAGTTGGCCAGGATGAGAAGTGGATGGTGGGCCACAGTCGGCACCAGTGGAGGGCTGAAGGGCTCTCCGATGCACTGAGGTGCTGAAGGATAAGGCCATACAAAGCATCTCTGATGTCTAAGGCCTTTTCTTTTCTCTCTTCTTTGAGAGAAATGCCCTGTTTGCATTATTTTTTCAATTTCCTCTGTGTGTAACTCCTGATAAGGTCAACAAGGTGGCTAATGGTATTTAAGACCTGACCTTGTACGTTCTTTAAAGGTTCAAGTATTGATTATAGTATGAGGATGGGAGTATATTAATGATTAGAGTCTAACCTAGAAGGTCAAGTTTGCAACTGAGTCATCAGTGAATCATGGCAAACTCACTGCACCTTTCCCTTCTAATGCTGCACACAGAATGCCATCAAAGTGAGGATATTTCAGAGCCAGAAGGACTTCAGAGATCACTAACTCCCTCTTCTTCTCACACCATGGATACATTTTCTGCAGGACTGCTAGTGAGAAAGTCTTTGGGGACTAAGTAATACAAAGAATAGCCCCCCCCAAAGCCACAGCTTTAGAAAACAGTGGCCTCACTCTGATCTTGGTTCATCCATCATCTTGAATTACACAAATGAAAGATTTGTACCAATAAGACCATGATGCCCTCCTCTCATGCATTCATTCCACAAATCTCCACCAAGCTCCCCTCTAGTGCACAGGGCATGCTAAATAAGGACCTTGACAAGCCAATCTATGTTTTCTTTGTATACATCACTATTCTTTAAGTTTAGGGCCTGTCTAAGCCATGGGAACTTTTGACAGACCAAATCACAGCAGGGCAGTCATCACCGCAGGAGCCCCTCCCCTACCACAGCACTTTCTGGGAGCCAATAAAGTTGGTGAACAGTGCCTTCCTGGTCATCCCCCCCATAGTTCACTCACATATCAGGGCCAAGGCAGACAGCTGTCTCCAAAGACCCAGAGGTCTGACATTTGGAAAAGAAATAAGGAAGATATTGCAAAGCAATGCTGTCCTGCTCTTATGATATTATAAGCAATGCCTTTGACTCCTCTCCTCCAATTCAACTGAATTCCGTAGACATTTGCTAAGCCCTAATCGTATGCCAGGTGTTGTGCTAGGCACAAGGGAGATACAAAGATAAGAAAGGTCTACAGTGATTGCTCATTTCTGATAAATTTAGAATTTAGGGAGTCGAATTAGATTTGAAACTAAACAGACACTTCCTATCTCAAAGCTAAAGATAGACAAGGCAATGCTGCCAGCTAAAAGCGTAAGAAGAGTGTGCCACATCTACAAGATAGAAAGCAGGTCCCTTTAAAATGGAAACACAAATGAGTACTTTCCAAAACTGGGACTCTGGGGGGGGGGGGGAGGGCTAGTCACTGTATTACTCAGTCCCCAATAGAAACAAACAGTCCCATGATAAACTTTTCACATGGAATGTTCCCTCCCACCTACCACATTCCACCAGTTGATCCTGCAGTGGTCAAACGTACTGGGGCTGATGGGCAACAGCCTCTTGGATCATGAGATCAGCAGAGCATAGACTTAGAGTTAGAAGCGATCTTCAAGGCCACTTAACCCAAAGCTTCTCATTTTACAGATCAGGAAACTAAGGAGAAGAGAGGTTGGGTGACTTGCCCAGGGTCACACAGCTAGGAAGTGACCAGATGGGATTTCAATCCTGTTGTTCCTGACTGCAAGTTTCCAGTATCCTCTCCACAACTGAAGGAAAACTGCTGTGACACTCTAAGCTGATGGGCTAGCTCTCCACCAGCTCACTGCAGAACTCAGAACTGGAACTGGAAACCTCAAAATTCTAGGTCCAAGGCCTAATCAGCATATTCGGTGACACACTCAAAGACTCCTAACACAAGGAAAGAAGCCATAATATACCACAAAGGTCACAGAATTAACATTGAAGGCAATGTCCCACACCTCAAAAAAGGATCTCAATAAGTTAAATAGTGAAAAAAGCCACAGCTCTGAAAATTCAACACTTTTCTATTTACCACATCCAAAGGGTTTTTCTCAGTCCTCACCTTCCTTGATCTTTCCAAAGCATCAGCCAATATAGACCATCCCTTTCTTTCTGAAATTCTCTATTCCCTTAACTTCTGCAGTACAGCTAACAGTTGGCCATATGTACATGCCAAAGATAGAGATGTGGCTAAGCCTGAGAAAGAGATGACCTTGCCCTCTGACCTTGGATTTTATGCTTGGATGACAGACACAAAGCATCTTGGTCCCCCACAAAATGACTAAAGTGGGACAGACCCACAGAGTTCTGGGGGTTTCTTTGGCATAGCCCTACTAAAATGTCTTTGGGGGCACAGGATTCTCATAAGGAAATTAGTCAGAGAAATTAAGTAATTTTTTATGTCAGGATAGGGTTTCTGACAGACCCCACCCCCCAACCTGCCCCTGAGGAGCATGAAGCCAAGATATATATATATATATATATATTTCTGCCTTCTGGCACTAGCTAGTGGTGGCTGTGCTGTATCCTGAAAAGTTTGGCGCTGGAAGAAGCAATCTCCTTTCGGAGAGGAAGTACCTTTTACCAGTAAGGCTCTCCTAAGAACAGGTTGGCTCTCCCTCTGGGAGGGAAAACCTCTGAGGGACTGTTACAGGAATGTAAATTTTTAAGATCTTCCCTGCCCCTAGGTTAATTGCACCTGGAGCCTGTGGTGGGAGGCTTGTTTTTCAGGAACGCCCACACCTTGGTGCTTTGTGATTGGGCAGTGGGTCAAGAGGGTGGTTATATTCTCTGACCCAGGAGAAGGCTATATAAAAGCCCTGATGTGAGGCTTTGCTTTGGGGCTCACTTTGAGAAGTGTTCTGTGATTTGACCAGATGAGACTCTGGGCAGCCGTTGTTGAGAGCCCCCCGGCTTTGAAAACCCAGATGTTGATGCTTCCCTCTCTGGTAACTGTGATTAGGTATGGATGTATGTAATGGTTGGACAGTTTGGAAGCCTGTCTGCTGAAATATTTCTCTGTTTTGTAACTTCTTTCTGTATACTCTGAAGTTCAGGGTGCTGACCTTTTTCCCCTAAACTAGGTGAACGATATAAGTTTGATTTATTGAAGTAAGCTTGACAACCCATTTTGAGTTGCTTTCCTTTAGAAAAGCAGATCCAAGAACCTGTGTTGGCAGCCACCCTGGAGATGCTGGGGTGCTTGCTGCTACAGGGACACTCCCCCTTGTCCAATAGTTAGCTGTCAAAGGGTCTATCATTCTTAAAGGGCTATGGATAGCAAAAGGTCTTTGAGCTTTCATCTAAAAGAGAGAGGGGGCAGTTCAATCTTTTTCTTACATAGAAAGAGAGAAGCAGGAAGACTTTGCACACCCTCTCATTGGCACCATGTCTAGCAGTGGCCATTAGGCCAGTGGGGCCTGCAGCCATGAGAAAACAGCAGAGAACATGGCTGGGCTGGGCAAAGGAGGAAGGGACAAACAGAAATAGACTAGAAGGCTAGGTGGCTAGGTGGCATAGTGAGCAGAGCATTGGCCCTGGAGTCAGGAGGACCTGAGTTCAAATTTAGCCTCAAACACTTAACATTTACTAGCTGTGTGACCTTGGGCAAGTCACTTAACCCCAATTGCCCTATCCTCCCCCCCTCCAAAAAGAGAAAAAAAAGAAAAAGAAATAGACTAGAAGCAGCTCCAATCTCACCTGTAAGGCACGGACTTCCCTACTGATGTGATGAGTTCATTCTCTGCTACTGGATTTAGAGGCAAATCCTTGTCTGTTTTTGTAATAAATAAGTTTGTATTCAAAAACAACTTGGGGGGGGGGGGCGGCCAGGTAGCACAGCAAGTAAGAGCACCGGCTCCAGTGTCGGGATGACCTAGGGATCAAATCCGGGCTCAGATACTTAGCACCACACCCAGAAATAAATGGCCGTGTAACCTTGAGCAAGTTACTTAACCCTGATTGCTTAAAAAATAACAAAAAATCTTGGGGCAGCTAGGTGGTGCAGTGAATAGAGCACCAGCCCTGGAGTCAGGAGGACCTGAAGTCAAATCCAGCCTCAGACACTTAACACTCACTAGCCCTGACCTTGGGCAAGTCACTTAACCCCAATTGCCCTGACTTCCCCCCTCCAAAAAGAAAAAAACAAAACAAAACAAAAACTGATTACAGGACAAGATATTCAGTGAAATAGTGTTATAAAGGGCAATTCATTTCAGCATTACACCAATAAGCTTGCTCCTCGGCCATCAGCCAAATGACATGAAATGAAGGCTTCTCAACATTATGTAGAATTCTCAATCACATTTTTTTATCCAGCCTGTGATTTCATCAGTGTAGGAGAATTCCTGCTATGGAAATTCCTTCCACCAACATAGGTCAACATCTTGCCTTTAACTTGTAGTCTTGGGCTCAAAATGGCCTGGTGGCACTCAAGAACATTACTGCCAAAGGATGGGGGCAGTATTTGCTTGTACCTGGAAAACAAGCCAACAGCACCCTTCTCTCTATACTGAGAGTAACACAAGACAAAACAAGTTGTTCTCTTGCCTCCTCTTCCAAGATGTGACATTAGCCTAACATTTAATTACAATGGCTGCTATTTTCCAAGAGCCTCAAAAGTCAGATCAAGAACTATCAGACCCAAGCAGAGTTAATTAATAGATGGCACTCCCAAACCTACCCCAATAGGGGGAACACGAAAATTGGGCCATGACATTGAAATGGCTCTGAGAATGACAGGCGGCCTGGCTACAAACTTTGGGAAGATAAATTTGTGCCTGCTGAGCTCAAAAGGAACGAATACATGGTGCAGGGGAAAGAATGCTGCTGCTGGGGCTGAAGGTCTGAGGCCAATTCCAGCTCGGAGGATTACAGCCTACATGACCGACTACCTCGACAAAGGCCCTCCAGGCCCCAGCCTCCTCGGCTGGAAAACTGGACACCAGATCAGATGAGTTCAAAAGTCCCTTTTAGCTCTAACTAGGTAATAACCTTCCTAAGATAGGAAAGTAGGATACTTTTTTTTTTAATTCATACTTTTCTAGACTGAAATCTAACCTTAGATATTAAAAGAGAGAGAGTAAGATGCCATAAAAATAGACAAAAAATGTCTGAGAGCTTTTAACTCATAGCACTGATGTGTGGGACACTCAGGGAAACAGAGGTATGAGGGGCGGCCTAGTGTTCAAGCATTAATTTAGCTCAGGCCACAAACCCTCAGCACCAGAAGCCTGGGCAGGAGAGGACAAATTTTGTTTGGCCACCACAACTCATGAAATTAGCCACTAAGGTCTGGCTGCATGACCCTAGTGAGGCCCTTACCATCTCAAGGCCACAGGCACCTCACTAAGATGTGCTGAAGCTCTTATGCTGCCTAAAGACTCTGAGTCACCATATGAAACAACAAACACCAGAGGGAGACCACATAGAAGGAAAAGGCAGCAAAGGGCCAGCAAAGAGAAATACATGGAATAGTGGCACTGGCAAGGACCTCAGAGGCCATAGCCTCTAGCTCTGTCATTTCACAGATGAGGAAGCTGGGCCCCAGGATGGGAGCTGGGGTTCTGAAGTGACTTCCCCAAGATCACACAGCATCTTAATTTCAAAAACAATGCTTCATAGGAAAAGAAAGAACACAGACTACTCTCTGGAGCCTGAACCCCACTAATGCTAAAGGCAACTATCATTAAACTGGATGCTCTCTAGAGAAAGAACTATGGAGTCTGAATGCAGATCGAAGCCGACTGTTTTCACTACTCTGTTTTTTCTTTCTCGTGGTTGCTCCCTTTTGTTCTGATCCTTCTTTCACAATATGACAAACGCAGAAAAATATTTAATATGATTGTACACACACACACACACAATATATATATATATATATATATAT
>NW_027187259.1:3029575-3058774 GCF_028583685.1 Petaurus breviceps papuanus | reverse complement strand
TCCACGGACTTTTTGGATGTGGAGTGTGTGTAGGTTGAGGGGTGGGGGAGGGAGGGAGAAAAAATTTGGAACTGAAAATCTTATAAAAATGAATGTTAAAAAATATCTTTACATGTAACTGGAAAAAATAAAATATTATTAAGTGGGTAAAAAAAGGATGGATGCTCTCTGATCTGGAAGGCTAAAATCATGGGGGTCCACATTCAAGGTCCCAGTGCTCCTAGTGGAGGAAGTCCGTAGAACAGGAAGGCTGATAGGAATCATTCTTATAGAAGCTGATTCTTTTGAGGAACAGCACTGGGGAAGATGGCCTTAGACTTAGTATACAGAGAGGCAGGTCTCAGCCTGATGTCAGAGAAAACTCCCTATTGAGGAGAGATGTCCCAAAGAGGAATGGGCTGCCTAGGGGGAGGGAGCTTCCCCTATCATTGGAAGGCTTTATCAAGGGTAGGGAACCTATGGCCTCGAGGTCATATTGGCCCTACTAGGTCCTCAAGTGCCACCCTTTGACCAAATCCAAACTTCACAGAACAAATTCCCTTAACAAAAGGATTTGTTCTGTAAAACTTGGACTCAGTCAAAGGGTCAAACTTGAGGACCTAGAGGGCCACATGTGGTCTCAAGGTCACAGGTTCTCCACCCCTGGCTTTAAGCTAGGACTAGCTGACCATATGTTGGGGGCACTACTGCAAAGATTCCTCTTCAGCAACCTAGTAGAACAGATGATCACTTGAATCCTTTCCAGTTCTCAAATTTTGTGATCCACCCCTCTGGTGCCATCTAGTCTGCTAACTTATCTCTCCTTTCTCAGCCTGTCTGGCCCTTGCTGGCTGTACTTGTCCACCCACCCTGACTTAACCCAAACCCCACAATCAATCAGTTCAACACCTTGCCAACACCTCCTCCGCTCTCTACCATACCCATCCTAAAGACAACCTCCAGCCTAGGGTAAAGCCTGGCAGTGGTTTTCTCTGCTCCTGTCCCCACTCCTCCTTCCTCCTAGGCTGCCTAGACTAGAGGAGAAAAGTGAGAGCCAGCTGCTGGGCCACATCACAATTCAGTCTAGAAGGCTTTGGATCATCTCTACCTGATTCCCTCATTCACCACTGTTTACATTCTCTTCAAGCCCCAGAGTCCAGCCCTGCCCCTTCATTCTCTGCAAACTAACTCACTTCCTTTTTGACCAAGAGGAGAAAGGTCTGGGAAGAATGTCCTTTCTGCTGATTTCCTCCACGTCTCTCTATTGCATCTTCCATCTCTCCTTCCCCACTGGCCCATTTCTCTTTTCCTAGAAACATGTTCTGGTCTTCCCTATCCTGGACTCTAGAAGGGATACCCTGGGAGCACTGTCTTCTCTGCCCTTACCTTCACACTCACACTGACTGCCCTACCCTATCCTGCCCCATACTCAGAAAGCTGCCTGCTGTCCCCCCACTCCAGTGGAACTGCTCTCTCCCAGCTCACCAACAGTCTGCTACTTGCCAAATCCAATAGGTTTTTCTTACAAAAAGAGCTCCAGAGCATTTGCCTCAAGTTGGAAAGAAACCCAAATTGTTTGGGGAATCTGAGAAAAATCTAACTCTCAGATGAAATATATATGGGAAATGGAATGGTGCAAATCTTTCTTCCTGCTGCTCCCTTTGGCTATAAAGAGACCAGATTATCTAATTAAAGCTTCAAGGGCTGCAGTCCTAGCCTACAAAAATTTTTTTAAAGAGCATTAGCAAATTCAAAAGAAAGGCAAGTGTAGGGGCGGCCAGGTAGCACAGCGAGTAAGAGCACCGGCTCCAGTGTTGAGAAGACCTGGAGATCGAATCCCGGGCTCAGACACTTAGCACCCACCCAGAAACACCTGGCAGTGTAACCTTGAGCAAGTTACTTAACCCCAATTGCTTAGGGGCGGCCAGGTGGCTCAGCGAGTAAGAGCACTGGCTCCAGTGTCGGGATGACCTGGATCAAATCCGGGCTCAGATACTCAGCACCACACCCAGAAATAACTGGCCATGTAACCTTGAGCAAATTACTTAACCCCGATTGCTTAAAAAAAAACAAAAAAGAAAGGCAAGTGTCCTGAACTGGGTAGAGGAAGCTAAAGATGGGCTCAGCCCCAATGATCCCTCGGGCGTGGCTGCCCCTGGGCTGAGGATAGAGTTGGAGACCAGTTCCCAAACAGGCAAGCTGAAAAAAATTAGACAAGGACTTCCAAAGAACAAGGCTTCCAAAGAGACACTCTGTGGAAAATCTTGAAAAATCCCCTAGACTAGATCAGCTCAATGTAAAATGCCAGACGAAACCAACAGGCGATCGGATTGGCTCTCTCTACCTCTCTGACAAAGCTAATATTGACTGGTAACATCAGGGGCAATTTAAATCATGGAATTCATCCCCTTGCCAAGACAGAAGACAATTTTCCGGGCTCAGAATGGAATCCTTGAGCTTAGCCAAGCCAACATGCAGTTAAAACAAACTAATTCCAACCACCGCACTGTGGAATTTATTATTTCAAGTTAAATCCCTTTAGAGCTTCGAATCACCTAGAAAGTCAAATGGCATTAGTGCTTTGGAACTCAATAGTAATTCATCCTTTGTCTTTTTAAGCTTTTGGAAACCCTGATCTGAGTATACTGCAGAAGGAGAAGGGGAAGGGGAAGGTCTCATTTTAGTAGCACGCAGAGAATGGGATGCCTGCTCAAAATCCAAATTCAAACAACAGAAGATGTCCATTTCCTTTAGTCTATCATGTCAATATTTAGCAGATACCAAATAGTAGATATTTATTATTATTACTATTTTCAATGCCCACCAGATGTAGAAGAAAATACACTGAATGACTCAAGGTAAGTTTAAGGGTTTTTGGGGAGTTTGGTATGGACTCATGATTTCATGGGCATAGGGAACTACCTGTGTGAAAATTCCCTCCACAAATAAAAAGCATCAAGACTTATCTGCAACTTCCAGCTGCAAAGAATCACCTAGGGAACCTGGTGTGTCCACAGACATACAAGCCAGTATATGTCAGAGACAAAACTTGAACTCGGATCTTCCTGACTCTAAGGCTGGCTCCCTATTAACTTTATCATGATGCCTCTCAAAAGCAAAATATACCTGTCCATTTATATTAACTTCATCTTCTCAGCTATTCACTTTTATTTGTTCATTTGGGTTCCAGACCTGAGATTTCATCAGCACAGGGAATTCTCAGGATTGAAATTCATTCCACCAGGGATGGCTAAGTGGCGCAGTGAGTAAGAGCGCTGACCCAATTGCTTTAAAAAAAAAAATTCATTCCATCAGTGTAGATCAGTAATTGTTCTACAACTTAAAGTCAAAGAAAGTTACATGGAGAACTTTGAGGTTAAGGGACCTGTCCAGGGTCACACCTCTGTTATATGTCAGAGGTGGACCTTGAACCCAGGTCTTACTGACTCCCAGGCCAGCCCTCGATTCACTACGCTAGATTGCCCTAGAGGTCTGTCAGAGAAATACAGTTCATAATTATGTAGTGAAACAATGTTTTCCTGAATAAGAATCCATGTTAAGGCTCTTGAAATGTCCTATGCCACTCCTCATCATAAGTATTTCTAGACTCAAGACACAATATATTAGGGGATGATTTGTCTTCTACCATAAATGGGTCAGAAGTTGGCATGTTCTAGATGTATACTGTAGGGAAGGTTTTCCTCCACATGCTAACAAGGGAGCCCTGGACAAAGCTGTTGAACTCCTCAGCTTCCAGGACTGTTTGGAGGAAGGCTGAAGGGGGAGGGCTAGATGTCATCATCCCCAGCTCCAAATTTCCCCAAGGAGCCGGTGTTTGAGGCCACCATCCAGCTGGTGATGCCTCAATGATCAAGAGATTCTTTAAGGCTGGAAGGGAAGAAAAGGAGGATTTCCCTCATCCACAATATACTACCATTTCACATTTCTAGAGCCCTTCTTTTCAAAGCAGCACAAAGCTAGAAATGAAGGGGTGTACATTAATTGGGGAATGGCAACACAAATTATTGTAGATGAATGTAATGGAATACTTTCATACTATAAGAAATGACAAAGTGGATATAGTTTCAGAGGAAACTGGGAAGACATCTATGAACTGACATAGAGTAAAATGAGCAGCACTAGGAGAACAATGACAACATTATAAAGAAAAACAGCTTGGAAAGCCTTGGGTCCTGATCAATGAATTCAATGACAAACCATGATGCCAGAAGACTGAAGATAAAGCATGCCATTCACCTCCTGCCAGAAATTGATGGACTCAGGGTGAAGAAGGAGACACAATTTTGGGGGGATATGGTCAACACAGGAAGTTGCTTTTCTGAACTATGCCTATGTTAAGAGAGTTTGTTGGTGATGGTGGTTTTAATGGTTCAATGGCCTGGAATTCAATGGACAGGAATGGAAAGAAAATAAATGCTTGCTTAAAATTAATTTTAAAATGTTATAGAACTCTTTGTGGTTACAAAGCATTTTTCTATACATTCTCAAACCTGAGCCTCATATCAATCATGTAAAGTAGACAGTACAGGTTTCATCCCCATTATACAAATGAAGAAAGTGAGGTCCCAAGAGAGAACTTAGCCCAGGTCCCATAGCTAGGTAGAGAGAGGGATTGTTCTTTCTACCTTATATACTTCACCAGAGGCACCTTCTGAGTTTGCTGGACAGAATCAAGCATAAAACCCTAAAGCCAAAGCTTCATTGAGGCATCAAAGACCTCTGTGATACTTACGCCACAATCCCAGAGAGGTGAAACATTTCTGCGCTGAGGTAGGAGAGGTAGCTGTACAAGAAGACAAAGAGGGGTTCGATGACACGGGTGGCCTTGGTAAAGCGAGTGGTAAAGGCAGCCACCATTCCAAACAGGAGACCAATGAAAACTCCTCCAATTCCAACCACAAAGAACTTTCCCATTCCAGCCAAAATGTCCAGTGTCGTGATAGAAGGCATTTCACTGAAAGATTGAAATAATTTATAGAGTACCTGGAAGAGAAGGGGTTAGAAGAAATGTCATTAGAAAAGGCCAAAAATGATGGCCCAAGTCATCCAAATGGATCCAACCCCAACCAGAAAGTAGTGTAGCACAGTGAACAGAACACTGGATTTGAAGTCTAGAGCAGGGTTCAAATATTCCCCTATGCATTTGCTGTGTGACCCTGGGTGAAACATGTAAAGCTCTAAGAGCCTCAGTCTCCTCACAGTGAGGCTCAAATGATATAATACATAGGAAATGCTTTGGAAAACTCTTAAAGCTCTATATAAATGTCAGCAGTTACTACTCAGCCATTTAGTTTCATTGGACACCAAAGAGTAGGCCAAGCTTTGCCCTCGTTTCTCATACCTCCTCCCCTCTGAAATCATTCAGTATTTCTTGTGTTACTTTATGTTTACTTATCTGTGAACTGAGGACAGAGACCATGCTCCTGCAGAAGTTCTATGTGAGGCCACTCTATGGCCACTGGCAGACTGAATCCAGTTTTCAGAATTCTCTGGTTCCCTTTAAGGGAGAGGCCTCCATCCATGGTGAGGGCAGCCTGGCTCACCAGCCAAGACTCCCCAGGCAGGAGGCAATACTTACAACAATAACAGCATCATTGAGGAGAGACTCTCCAAAAACCAAGATGTGAAGCTTCTCATTCACATGCATCTCTGCGAACACCGAGAGCACAGCCACAGGATCCACGGCAGCAATCAGGGTCCCAAACCAGAGGTTATGGAGCAAGGAGACATCTTGCAAGCTGAAGTATTCCACCTGGCAGATGCCATAGAGGGAAAAGCCGATGCCAAGCACATTCCACAGAGTGCCCACAACTGCATACAGAAGGATAGTGCCAATATTTTCAAAAAAGGGCCGACTGGGCATAAAGTAGCCTGCATCAAGGACAATTGGGGGGAGTAAGTAGAGAAAGAATATGTCGCTGTCCATGACGGGTGGAGATTTGTCATTTAAGCCATAAATGATTCCACCCATGACAAGCCCCACAAAAATCAGCAAGCAGCTTTCTGGAACAACTGAGGGCAATTTGCTGTAAAGGTGAAATCCTGGAAGAGAAAAAAAGATGGTGTGGCTGATGAGAGTATGGCACCTCTACTCTGAGAAACTTCTTTTTGGAGAGACAGAATGTGAGTTGGAGGAAAGTGGACCAGAAGTCAGAAGACCTTTGAAACCCAGCTCTGCCACTTTCCAACTATGTGACTTTGGGGGCAAGTCACTTAACCTCTCTGAGCCTAAATTTCCCCATCTGTAAAGTTGAGATTAAAATGTTTATGCTACCTTCCCTCACAGGATTGATGTTATATGATTTGAATTCGTTGTCCCTCCCCCCATTTCACTGATGTGGCAAATTCCCAGAGTGAAAACTCATTTCACTGATACAGAACAGTAATTCCTCTATAGCAATATTAGAGAGCTGCTTGAAGGATTAAGAGACTTGCCCACAGTCACATACCGTGTTTCCCCGATAATAAGACACTGTCTTATTTTTTTGGACAGAAAAACACCAGAGGGCTTATTTTCAGGGGAGGGTTTATTTTAATGAACATTGACAGCAATTTTAATAAACAGGTAAATGTGAACAAAAAAATGTACCTTTATTCAATAAGCAAATCACTGGGGAAGAACAGGATGACACGCTCACTGCTGCAGCTGTGATTGGATGCAGCTAGGAGCGCCGCATGCATTTCACGGAGGGGGGGGACGGTGCATACAGAGGGTACCGTAATGTAGCATGTAGCGCAGTGGATCACCTTCACTACAGTAGCAATCTCAATAGGGCTTATTTTCGGGGGAGGGCTCCATTCCTCCATTTAGAGGAATCTTACACAGTAAGGGGAGGGCTTATTTTCAGGATAGGTCTTATTATCGGGGAAACACGGTAGCTAGAATGTGTGACAGGTAGAATTTGAACTCAGGTCTTCCTGATTCCAAGGCCAGCCCTCAATAGACAATAACCCTCCTAAATATTTCCTAAAGGAAAATAACTTCAAAACTTAGAATTTGTGATTTTGTCAGCATAGAAACACCACTGATTCAGACTGCAACCCCTTGAGAATTTTAAACTTGAAAAGGTCCCAAAATTCATCCCCATGTGGCCAGCCTGGTGCCGAATTCCAAACTTAGTTAGGCTAGCCCTAGCCCCAGAGACTGTCTATCAGAGGGCTGCTACTCAGGATCCTTCTGGCCTGGCAGAACCCAGAGTCACTCACATTATAAAGCAGGGCTTGGGTGGAATCACTTTTTATACAATAGGGCACCATGGACAGTGCTTTACAATTCCATAGTTCATCATTGTCGCTGAGCCTCAATATTTACCAAAAAAAAAGGTTCAATTTCAGATGTGCCAGTTTCATAATGACGTAATTAAGATGCAGGAACATGGACAAAGGTATTTTTCCTCTATGATGGAGACAGTGTTGACTCATAAACCCTATCTAGTTACCATCAGCAGGATTATTTATATGTATCCGCTGAATTCTTCATAAATAGGTACAGACATTTTCAAACATGAAATGATGTATCTATCAGCTTGCAATAACTCCACTAATCCTTCCTGTCATCAGAATGATAAGAAATTCAGTGGCAGTGGGTCTCAATAACCTGGAAAGGCACAGTACTGGTGTTGGGGGGGGGGTAGAGTTAAGGGTGGTATTCAATTCTTATTTAGAACAATAGATTTAGAAGGGACCTTTGAGGTCATCTAATCCACCCCCCCCCAATTTAGAATATAAGAGAATTAAAGTGCAGACAAGAGAAGTGACTTGTCCAAGAACACACAGCTGGTTAGTGGCAGAACCAGCCTTAGAACCTGCCCAAGGCTTGTTTCTCCTTACACCTCACTTGTCAGGTCCTTGGATGATAATAATCCAGGTAATCCTCCAGGGGCTTTCCTTCACTGAGTCAGTGAAATGCAGGCCCCTCCTACAGGGCCACTGCAATAGTTCTTGACCTTCCCACTGAACAGACACCCTTTCTTTAGCATTCCCTGGGCACATACCCAATCATGCACTTGCTTATCACTGCAGACATACATGTTTATGTCTTGCCTCTTATAACACTGCAAATTCTTTTCCATTCCCTGAAGCACTGGACGCCCTTTGGTAGAATACCAAATGGATTTGTGGGACATCATCCAAGAGGCCAGTGTCCTATATACAGCCACACCTCCCTACCCTGGGCAGCTGCAAAGGAGTTAAAAAGGAATTACTGCTCCACCCCCAGGTTTTCTGAGAGCACTCCAAGGATGGGTCAGGGAGACAGTTGATATCTGGGATGGTGCCAGAGCAGTCCTACCTAGACTACCTACCCAGGGATGGACACTTTCTCTAGATCCCTCCTAGGCCCACAATCCTGAAGTTGAAATCTCATCTGGGCATTAAAATCAACATTTCTAGTGTCCAGTAAGTATTAGGAAACCACAAATATATACAAGTGACAAGCTTCATAAGAATAATCTGTCACACTGCTTTGCAGAATGCTTCTGCATTCCTAATCTCCTTGAGCTCTCTGAAGTGAGGCAGTCAGGGAAGGGACCATGAACCAAGCCTGTTCATTTCTACACAGGAGGAAAGTGAGGCTTGGGGAACTGAAATGACCTTGCCCTCTATCATACTGTTAGCAAGAAGTCTTCAGGCTCTGTATCTAAGCCCCTTTCCTGGAGCAGCAGCATTGACAAAGGCTTCTTTTACTTAAGGGCCCTGCATGGCAGAACAGAGTCATTTTCACAAAACTGGGGACTAGAACCATTTGGAAACTGAATGTCTTTTGTCTCACAGCTAAGGGAAGCAGTATTGAAGACTCAATGGCCAAGATTCCAATATAATACTCCCCATGTTCTGCAAACACTTACTGGGTAACCACAGCATGGAAGACCCAGACCTAAGGTTGCAAAGAGAAAGCCCACCAGGTTCAACTTCTTACAAGGCCGTTGATATATTTTTTACATAAAATAGGCCACACAATTAAAAAAAATATGGCTCCCCCCCTTTGGGGCTATGAGTATAAAACACTGCATACACTATCCGACCTGGTATCAACTGAGCACCGGTTAGTGTCAGATTTCAGAATAACTGATGTAAGAAGACAATTTTGATTTTTGTTTCTTTTTTCTCATGCTTTCTCCCATTGGTTCTAATTCTCCTTTACAACATGACTAATGTGAAAATATGTTTAATAGGAATATATATGTAGAGCTTATATTGCATGCTTTCCTGGGGAGGGGGGAGGGAAAGGGAGAAAATCCAGAACTCAAAATCTTATAGAAGTGAATGCCGAAAACAAAAAATAAATAATCAATTTTTTAGAAAAAAAAAGAAGACAGTTTTGAAAGTCTCCCAAAGAAATGTGAAGACACTCGGTAAGAAACATCAAAGACAGTTCTGGCAAATAAAACTATTGACTACAGTAGGTTTGGGCACGGCTACTTCTAGTATTGGGTTTGCAATGAAACAAAGTAGGATGAAAACCTGCCAAAGCTCTGCACTTTACCATGGGATCTTTCTCTGTGACAGGATATTAAATTTGGGTCTAGAGCTGGAAGGGAACTTAGAGCCCATCTAGTCTATCGCCCCTCATTTTACAGGTGAGGAAACTGAGGCCCAGAGACTTAACCAAGGTCACACAGGTAGCGAGTGGCAGAGCAGGTCCCGTGATTTGAAGTTCAGTGCTCCTTCTATTGTGTCTGCCTCAGTTTCCTCACCTGTAAAAGAGGAATAATAATGGTCCTTATCTTACAGGGTTCTTGTGAGAACCAAGTGAGATAATGCATGTAAAGCTCTCTACAAACCTTAAAGCACTATATACAGGTCAGTTTTTACTAATTAGGGATTTGGGAGTGTCCCTACCTGCCAAAGATTGAAACTTGAACACAGGCAAATTTGTTATAATACTAGAGTATTGATGTTTTCCCCAAAGCCTGGGCAAGGGTCGGTGCCTAGATTTCACCACCCATCAGACAAATACAGAGAGCAATACAGGAGCTGGGAGCAAGTAATTCGAACGGGCATTAAGTGAGGTCAGACTCTGCTGAGCCCGTTGAGCTACCCGGTCCCTTCCCCAGAAATCTCAGTTGTTTCTCAGGACTGAAGCCCACGCCACTCTGCACGGCCCCCTGACACCTCCCCTGGTCTCTGGGCCCTAAGAGGGCAGATTAGTGCCCAGAAAAGATCCAGAGAAGGTTGAGCAAGCCAAAGACTCCCAACTCACCAATCTTGGCCAATGAGGCCAGCATGATCCACAGTGTGATCTCAAAGGGCACCTGCACATGATGGTAATCCAGAGAGAAGAAGAGTGGGTGTGTGGCCCCCGAGCCCTTGGCATCGGCAGGGCTGCCCGAGGGGTCCCAGTTGCTGCCATGGTCAAGGCCTCCCGGGAGCCCCCAGTCACTGCCCGGCTTGCCCAGGGGGCCCCAGCCACTGCCACCGGTCTGGACCTCCCGGGGTCTCCAGCCACTGCCAGGATCCGGGTCCCCTTGCAGTCCCCAGAAGCTGCCACTACCTTGGTCATGGGTGCCTGGGGGTCGCCAGTGCACAGCATCACTGCCCACTTGGGAGGCAGCCAGGAGCAGGGTACAGATTAGAGCCAATCCCACACCCATGGCAGGGCACTTTACCCTGGCTCAGCCTAGTTCAATCTTCCCTCAGCCTTCAAACTCCCGGCCCCGTCAGTGCCCAAGCCACAGCTCCCAGTCTTTGCCTCTACTCCCGGCAGCCTCAAGCCAGACGTGCCCTGGCCCCTGTGAGCTGCCTCTGCTTGGGGGGAGGGGGTGTGGGAGAAGGGAGGGAGAAGGGGGCGGGGGAAAGGAAAGGAAGCAGGGACTAGAAGTCTGGGGCTGGACTGACTGGCGAGGAAGTTAGCTCGCATGGGAGTACCAATTTCTGGGAACCTTTTGGGATCCCCAGAGAATCTCATTCCCTAGCAGACCTCACCAGTTGCAATTCACAGCACCCCGGATTTGGAAGAGATCTCAAAGACCACATAGGCCAACACATCCATGCCTGACCTGGCAGCATGCCTAACCATTCCAATTTTGGAAGGCTCTAAATGCTAGGAAGTACCAGTATCAAGCAGAAACCTGCCTTATGGCTCCCAGATCTGCCTTTGAGCCAAGATCATAGGCTCCTGGAATTAAAGCTGAAAGGTGCACTAGAGAAGGAAACTGAGGCTCAGGGACAGTAGGTACAAATATGGGAGGCCTAATTTGAACCCAGACCCAAGTACACTACTCCCTCTATCAACCCAGCCTGCCTCTCTCTCCTTCCGTAGTAGCCCCAAAGAAGGCAGGTCTCCAGGGCTTTTAGCATCCTTTTGGGGCTTCTGGGGCTTCTGGTGGCTACACTTTCACCTCCAGATTCTTTCTCGGCCCAGCCCCCATTAAAGATGCACATGGCCTGCCACTAGATTGGCAAACCACTATCTCATATGTATTGTCATACTCATCTTTAGATGAGGAAATTGGGGCCCAGTAAAGCTAAATGACTCCCTCAGTCACACAGCTAGATGAGTCTGAGGCAGGATTCAAATCCAGGCAAACTTCCACTCCAAGGCAGAGTTCAAGCAATTTTAAGCATCAATGGGCCAAGTGTGATATCTTTGGGTGAGGACCCTCAAAGGGTCCTGAGAAAATCGTGTGTTATCTTTTCCTTGTCGAATGATTCCGATGGCTAGAAGTGGTGTGAGGCTGGAGAGTACAAATCAATGCAATGGAAAATCTTCTTGCCCAGTGGATCTCTTTTCATCTTTGATTTCTCTAAACTTGAGGGATGAAGTCAGGTGTGTTTGTATTTCTCAATTATCCAGTTCATTCACTTATGTCCCATGGCTCCAGGGGCAGTAGAAATAAACAACCTGGAGAATACTGCTTGGTAGCTAAGGCAGGCTTACGAGGCCACATATCAGACGTGAAACCAAGAGACCTGGGTTCCAAACTTGACCCAGATGCTTACTAGCTGTGGGACCGCTGGCAAGGCCCGTCAATTTGTCCTCATCTACAAAATGAGTAGAACAATATTTATATGCCCTTTCTCACAGGATTATTGAGAGGAAAGGGGTTTGCAGGCCATCAAAGTGGGAGACAGTGACTTTGGCTTCTTCCCAAAATCGCTGAAGCCCAGGATGGCAGAGCTTCAGAGAACCTACCAGAGCATCTAGGCCAAGTGTTCTTACCCTTGGCTGTACTCAGACCTCTCTGACAGCGCAGTGAAGCCTAGGGACCCCTTTCCAGAATTACATTTTTAAATGCCTAGAATGAAATACACAAAGGTTCATAAAGGAAATCAATTATGCTGAAATAGACCAGTATTATTCCCATCCAAGTTCCAAGACCCTCCGAAATCTAGTTATGGACCAAGGGCTCCAGGCTAAGAAATGTCCAGGCTGGTGGCATCAAACCGAAACAGAAACAGAGAGCACTAAAGTCCACCCAAGCAGTCACGGGAGCTGAATTTTAAAGCCATAAATTTAGTACCCATGTGACCTTTTATACAGAGGAGACGACTAAAGCCCAGAGAGGAGAAGGGCATAGCGAAAGGTCACCCAACTAATAAATAGGAGAGACTTATCAAAAGCGGCCCTGTTATTATAACCGACAAATTGACAACTTGCAAATATTAGATAAGATCTGGGTAGTAACTACAAGAAAAGGCAAAAGCAAAAAGCAGATGGGTTGTGCTACTGGAAACCAGGAGAAGGTGGCTTCAGAGAGACCAAGAGTCATCGGAAAAGTACAAAAAGTACAGACTCTCTCCCTGTGCTCTTCCTCCCCAGGTCTGCCTTGTCATACGGCCTATTCAGAGGCCACATCTGAACAGATATAGAAGAATCCCATAGCAGACAGACAAAAGAAGCCTAGTCTGAACACAGGTGATTCTTGAAAACTGCAATTGTATTTTTCCTCAGTTTTAAAACACCATCTTCCCCCCTTCTTTCAAAGATTCAACTGACATATACAAAACTAAATCACATTTTTCAAGGGAAAATATGTAATATTTCATATAACCTCTAGAATAACCTTCATGGGAGGTAGCCCATGAAGACTTGGGGATGTTGGTGATATGGATTTGAAAGGTTGCAACAGATACCACTATGAAGCCTAGAAAAGAGATATATTGTGTCCTTGTGCAGAGATCACAGACAGTAAAAATGAAGGAAAAAAAGTTATCCTCGAAGTATCTTGATTCCAATGCTCTTAATCCTAACGTAACTGCTTTGTCAGGAGAGAGGGAAAGAGGGGAGGGAGAGTTTCTGTGTGGAGGGGGAGGGGGGGAGGGAGGGAGAGGGAGAAAGAGAGGGAGAAAGAGAGGGAGAAAGAGAGAGAGACAGAGAGAGAGACAGAGACAGAGAGAACAAGGATTTCACATAGCAGGATGTCCTGAGCATTTGCAACATGACTGACTAATCACAAAGAACATGGGTAATTAAAACATGGAAGCCCAAGGCTATTAGATAAATCCATAACCCATTTTTCCTTAGCTGTCCAAACACCATCCAACCAACCACTAATGACAAATCAATGACCCATTTTTCAGCAAATTGGGACTAGTTTGGAGATGCAGAATCACCAATGCATGGGCCTTTCATTTGTCAACAACAAGTCTGTCCTAAAAAGGAATTAAATGAAAAAGCAAGGCATTAACTGAAAAGTACAGGGAAAAGCTGCAAGTTGGATTTTCATATGAACTTGGGGCTTCTGCCTTCTCCATCTACTTTTTTGTTTCCCAGCATCTTCTACTGGGCATTTAACCACTTTGCTATCAGCAAGTGCTAATTAGACTCTATACAAACTTCAATCAGGCCACAAGTTCTGGAATAGGAAATTAATTTTTAAATATTCAGTATCCATGTAAATGATGAAAGGTATTGAAGGAAGAAATCAATGCACCAAAGCAAATATATAAAGTTATTAAACTGCACTGCTAGAACCATATCCCCAAAATGTCATAAAAAGGGAAATATTCATATTCCCATTCAAAGTTCATATCCATAGCTGCTCAATTTGTAAGAGCAAGAAACTGGAAACAAATATATGTCCAACAATTGGAGAATGGCTGAATCAATTATGGTCTAGTAATGGAATATGTTAGTGCTGTTTAAAAAAAGATAAATATGATGCATATAAGGAAATATGGAAAACAGTGAAATCAGCAGAATCAGAGCTGGATTCATACTGACTACAGTTATATTCTTTTAAAAAGAAGAGAAAAGAGAGAGGAAGGGAAAGATGGATTAAGGAAGGAAGGGAGGGTGGGAGGGAAGGAGGGAAGAAAACCAACAGAGGAGGCAAAATTTCTAACTGATCTGAAGGTCCCAGAACAAAAGCATCCTATTTGCTTGTTTGCTATTTGCCATTCTTTTGGTTCCAGAGCTGGACGAGGAGCCTGAAAGACATGAATTCAAATACTGCTTCCTAAACTGACTCATCCCTTTGTTCACTGTTTCTTTGTCAACATGTAGTTGGTTGAGATTATGTTGTTGCTATCATTCCTACTATTTGGAAGGGGCAGAAAAAAGGAGTTGATAGAAGGATGATGTTCCACTCCTCCCTCTACAACCTCTAAGTCTATGCCCCATGTGTCCTGTAGACCCAGAATGTTCTCTTCACTCTGCCAGCCCTACTATAGCCAACTCCTACTTTCCATCATAGCTTGAGGGCCACCTCCTTCACAAAGTCTTCCTGTATTAATGTAGCCCAGCCTCCAATCCACCAAAGGATGTGTGCATACCTTCTTTCCTCCAGAGTCTTTATGGACCAATAATTAGCAGGGTCAGGGGATATGGAGTGTGGCTCTAACTAGCTCAGTTCCTCTTCAGGGACACATATCCTCTTCCTTAGAGTGCAGTGCTAAAGCAATGGGGGTCTGCCAAAGTTCTAGCAAGCCCCTGGTCAGCCTTAACACAGAAATATGTGGCCTGGCAGCCACTCCCTAAAAGACAGAATACTTATGGTCAGCCATGTCTGTTAGGGTCTTGGGGCTTAGATCAAGCTCCAGATTTAGAATCAGGAAGACCAGGGTTTGACTTCTACAGCAGATACTGAGTAGCTGTATGACCCTGGTCAAGTCATTTCAATGCTCTGAGCTTCAGTTTCCCCATCTGTAAAATTAGGATAGTAACAGTATATACTTCTCAGGCTTGTTGTGAGGGTCAAATAATAGCATGTACATCATGTGCTTTGCAAACCTTAAGTGATATGTAAATGTGAGCTATTATTATAAGAAAGGTGAATTGATGTAAATTTTTTAAACTCTCAGAACCAAAAGTGTTGCAATAATAGCTAAGTTATGGCATGTGGGCCCTAAATATGGGCAGTAAATTGTGCCCCAGAGTAAACAGGAGGAGAGATCCCATCTGGAAAACTGCCCAGGATTTTCAATGACCCCAAGCTGCCACCTATAGCAAAAGACCATCCTGTGAACATCAATATTCTCCCAGGGATGCCATGTGGCCGGGAATCATGGAAAATCACAGTCCCATAAGAATCAGAACCATGGATGAGACAAGGGGAAATGTAAAGGAGATAAACAGAGGGAGGCTGCAGCTTATTTCCAGTGATGATCTGTGCATCCAAAGAGGGGGAAAGATATCTGAAAAATGGGCAGTGAGCACAGGGGATGGGCAGCTCGAGTGGTGAGAGCCTGCGACAACAGACAGCCCGCGTGCTGCACCAGCATGTGTGAAATGTTACCAGACCGAGACCACAGACCCATTATCAAGTGCAGAACAAAAAAGAAAATCAAAAGAAAAACCACACATCTATCAAAGTATCATATGAATAGCTTAGCTTCAGACACGGCAATGAGATAGAGAAGAAATACGAAAAGGAAGATCCACTGTTCTTACGGCCCTTACATGTGAAACTCCAGCACTTCCATGGTTTTGTGTAGAGGTCCATCATTTTGAAGGCAGTATTGCCCAGGACCTCCTGTCACTACGAGGGCCCAAAGGGTACTAGGAGAAAACGAATTCAATACTGCCAACTAAACTACTGTGGCAAGGCAGTGATGGGGCAGGTGCCAGCAGGGGGCATTAAGACCCAACGCCTGGACAAATGGTGAAGGCGTTAAGTGGTTTTGACCCTTGTAATGTCGGTCATGGGCCCCTGTGGTAGTCTGGTGAAGCCTATGGAGCATAAAACCAAATTGTAAGATTACATAGAACACCAAAGGTTAATGAAAACAAAGATGGTTTTTGTTTGTTTTTTCCCGTCCATGTTCACTGAACCCCTGACATTTTGGAACCTGTGCCCACGGAGGGCAGCATGGGCAGTGCCCATTCACAAGCCATATTGCTGAGGTTGTCACCAAGCATTGATTAAGCACTTACCACGGGGCACGGTGCTGACCTTTTGTCTCGATTCAGTCGACATGCCCAGAGTTTTAGCCTCTAGCAGTCATTAGGACTCCAGGTCTGCTACCCTTGCCCTGTGGTTGAGTCTGGTTACAGTCCTGGTGTCCCAGACCCCTTTCTGCCTCAGATGCAGACAGTGAGGCCTCAGGCTTAGACAAGAATAGTCAGGGGAGTGGAAATAGGAGAAAAACCATCCAATCGTGCTGGAGAGCAGAAATAGAAAAATATAGAGCTATAACAAAAAGAGAGAGAGAACCATAATTTCACAGGTCAACACAAATCTGAGTGAGCAGGGTAAGCAAGGATAGAGCAGGGAAAGCCATTCAAAAACTCAGGTCACCTTAGCCAGTCCTTCAAAATGAAAATAAAGTTTTGGTTCAACAAAAATGGACAGTTTTTTTTCTCTTTGCTGCCCTCTAGTGTTGCAACAAATAAATACTCTATATACGTAAAGGAAGGCAATAACATCACAGCTAAAATGGGGAAATTATAAATAATGATATTAATGTGAGCAAGAAGATCATAGGGGCATGAACTTAGGCCTAGAAGTGGCTTCAGATACAGAGGGGGAAAATGAGGCCCAGAAAGGAACAGTGGTGACTTACCCAGGGTCATACTCTCTCCACTAGCCCATGCTGCTTCACTCTAAGTCCAGCAAGGAAACAGAATTTTTCTTAAAACTCAAGGGAATCAGATAGTTTAGTAATGAGTGATAACAAGATCCCCAGCATCAGCCCTGGGTGGTTCTTTCCCATGGGGCCCTGTCAGCTTCCTTGGCCTACTTTTACACCCTAGGGCTGTGTCTATTTATGGGTATGGAGGAGTGTAATGTAATGCCAAAAGAAGGCAACTTCCCAGGTTCAAAATACCAGCATAGGTGCTCTCTATTTTATTCAGTAACAAACTCAGAACAGAGAAGATCAAAACATGACATCATTCAAAATACAGCATTTACTAAGTGTGATTAAATAATCTCCAAGGCCTACCCCACCCCAGGACTTTCCAATCATTCAATCAATTACAAAGTCTCTGTTCCAAATACTTCTCCACCCCTAGGCTATACCTTAATTAAGTCCACCACAAAGCCCCTCTTCTCAAATGGAGATTAGTTTCCAAACATAAGTAAAATACATTCATTTGCTCAACCATAGAACACAAAAAGGTCAAAAGTTCCCCACCCCTGAATCACAATTGAATCTACCCCAGAGTTACATCAAGTTTAAACACAGCACTTAATACCCAAATGGAGGTCTTTTCTTCATCTTGACAGGAGGCAAGTTCTCAGCAATCTTAGTTCCTGGAGAGACAAGGCTTAGCAAGGCCATAAGATACATTGCCAGTCCCTTCATGAATTTATCCTCTGTCTGTAGAACAGCCCTAGAACCCCTGAACACATTAGCAAAGCCCTCTCCCAGGATTTCTGTAAACATACAACAAGAAAATCCTTCTTCAGGGCTTCTGAACCAACAGAAAGGCTCCCAGACCCCTGCAACAACAGTACTGTCCCTCACCAGTGGACAGTATTCATTCTGTCTGCAGGACAGTCTCCAGACCCCTGCAACAACAGCACTGTCCCTCACCAGTGGACAGTATTCACTCTCTGTCTGCAGGACAGTCTCAGGCCTTCTTAACCAAATGCCAGGTTCCAGGACTTCTTCAACAGGACAGTCTTTCACCAGTGGACAAATCTGGCAAAATAACATCAAAACAGACAGACAAAGTACCAGCAAAACAGCCATGTCTCCTCAGTCCTTGGCAGCTCAGGGGGCAGGTCTCAAAAGTCCAGGGCAATTCAAAGCGGCCACCAGCAATCCTCTTAGTCTCTCTCTCTCTCTCCACGAGGTGCTGCTTCCAAAAAAAAAAGATCTTCCGCCTCTCTCCAGTGTCTCTCCAAATCTACGTCACCAGCTCCTCCCACTTCAGGACTTTCTTTTCACATCAACAAGCCCATCCCACAGGTGGGATTAACAAACTCTGGGTTTTAATACAATCAATTTGAAAACCAAGCCAATACAGGGGAATCTTTAATTGCCATTACTATCACAAGGAGGGGGGATTTGCAGGGGGAAATACTACACACCTCTCAGCCAAGTGGGGCCCATCCCCAGGACCTTCTCTATGCCAGATCACTCTTCAGACAAAACCTCCTCCATTTCCTGTTCCCCCACCCACGCACTATCTAGGAAAGACTAAGACACCTTAGCCTCCTGACTTGGCTTCCATTCTTCTACTGGTTGCTGCCTAATGTGAAGCAGGCCTCCTCAGGTCTTACAAGACTCAACATCTCCATCTGCCAAGAGGCTGAATCTCAAGGGAGGACCTTTAACTGTCTAATCTCATGCTTCCCCTCAGTGGACTTCTCATCAACTGCTGATATTCTGCCTAGACTCATTGCTCAAAAGTTATCATACCCCTATCCCCTTATACCAGGGGTGGGGAACCTGCAGTCTCAAGGTCACATGTGGCCCTCTAGGTCCTTGGGTGTGGCCCTTTGACTGAATCCAAACTTTGGTTCCCCACCCCACCACTTCCCAGTGATCAAAAACCTCTGCTTACTGAGAGACAAACATCATTCACCAACCTCAACTGGATGCTCTCAGGCTCTACCTCAACCTTATACTGAAATGTCCCACTCCATATCTACCCACTCCTTTTGCCCTCTGGAATTCTTATTCCATAATTAACAAACTTCATTTTATCTTAAACTCTTTTCTTTCTCACTCCTTCACTCTTAGCCCTCAAAGAAATGTGACTTCGAAACAACATCCTTTCCCTCATGCCTCTTAACTCACTGGCCACAGAAGGGGAATCAGAGAACTTGCTCTCTCCATTGCCACTTCCAAACTCCTCCCCGACCTCCTTCACTAAGCAACCTCTGATCCTCTGAGGTTCACTCTAGCCAAATTGATCACCCAACCCAAATCTTGGCAGTTGTTATCAGCAAATCCCCAGATCAGTCTCCTTACCTCTTCAATGAGTTCAACACTTGGCTCACTCTTTCTCTCCTCTCCATCTCATGCTCTCATACTAAGGGACTTTAATATATATTTTGATATTCCCTCAAATATTGCAATGTCACAATCCTGCAATCACCTTCCATGACCCTTACATTCCACTTCAGTTATACAAAGAGATGGTCAAAGCCTTGGCCCTTGCCATCACCCTCAGGTGTTTCACTTCTGTGTTCATGAACTCTGAAATTACCTCTTCTGACCCAGTATCTCTAGCACTTGGTTCTTTCCAGGCCATCACCCCTGTTCTGGCCACACTCTCCCCCATTCCCTATCTCCATCCTTTGGTGAACCAGTTCAATTCTCCACTGTCCTCTCCACTTGGGTGCCTTTTCCCCTTATGCCATTGCTGACCAGGCCTTGCCAAACCCCAACCCTTACCATTTGCCTCCTTTGCTCTTAGAACTAGAAGAAATCAGGACACCATGTTGACGGGACCCACTACACTCTTGTTACCTATTCTCAACTAGGCCTTCACTGAAGTACGGTAATCATTCTACTTTCCTCTAATGAATTCACTCTCCAAGGTGACTGTTCCAAAACTCTGTCCTCGAGCCTCCCACAGCACCCTTTCTCTCCCTTCTCTCCTGAAGATCTTGCAACATACTTCATTTGAAAAACTGAGGCCATTGCCAAGAAAGTTTCTTCTTTTCCTCTCCTTTTCATCTCACATCACTCTGAATTTTCTCCCACTGTCTCCTCCTTCACTCTGAGTTTGGATGAAGAGGTGGCCCTTCTCCTTGCCTAGGAAAACTCCTCTACATGCACCCTTGATTTCTTTCCCTCCTTGCTTTTCCAGCAAATTAACACTACTATTATCAGGTACTGTCTGGCTTATCTTCAATCAGTGAGGAAGTCAGTCAATAAGCATTTATAAAGCCCTTATTATTTATGAGGCACATCTCCAGCTACCTCTTGGACACCTCATTCAAAGTGAGGCTCTTCCGATTCTACGTGACCAAAACAGAACTCATCTTCTCCCCACCCCAAGCCCCCTCCACTTCTGAACTTTTCCATTATGCCAAGAGCACCGCCATCTTACCAGTCACCCAGGTTCCCAACTTGAGTGCCAACCTTTATTAAATCACTGGATCCAATCTACTGCCAAAGCTTGTCATTTCTACCTTCAGAACACCTCTCAGATATGTCTCCTCCTCCCTGCTCTGTACCCAGCCACAACCCTGGTTTAGGGACCTCCCCCTGGAATATTCTGATTAAACTTCCTGATCGATCTCCTTGGTCATCTCTCCCCACTCAAGTCCATCTCCCACTCTGCTGTCAAAGTGATTCTCTGAAAGTACAGGTCTGACTATGGCACTTCCCCATCCATCACCAACCCCTCACCTTCAAGATCCAATATAAACTCCACTGGCGCTTCAGAATTCTCCCCTGCACACCCTCTAAGTTCCAGTGCCACTGGCCTATTTGCACTCCCCCCACCAAAACCCTCCATGTCTCATTTCTGTGTCTTTGTACCAGCTGGCCCCAGGCCTAGAATCTCTGCCTCTGAGAATTCTTGGCTTCCTTCAAGACTCAGCTCAGATTCCACCTTTTCCAAGAGGCTTCCCCAGCCTTGCCAGCTACTAGTGCCTTCACCTTTCAGATTACCTTCCTCCACTCTGTGTATGGGCCTATACTGTATATGTGTATAGTTATTTACATGTTGTCTCCCCTTCCCTTGAGAGGAGACTGTAACAGGGGGGTAGAGAAGGAGGTGGCCTTTCTTTGAATCCCCAGCACTTAGTAGGAGCTTAATAAATGCTTGTTGACTGACAAAAGCTATCACAATGTACTATCTGTATATTCTCTCCCTGGATTTTCACCATAGCTCCACAAGGTAGGGAAACTGTTTTACAAAAGAGGAAATAGACTCAACAAGATTAAGTGACTCATACAAGATCCTACAGCTGTTCAGTGGCAGAGTTAGGATTAGAGGAGAAGCCTTGGAGCTCCCATTCCACTATACTGTCCAAAATCAAGGCCTTATTGGGAAGAACTGAGGCAGCATGTCAGTACAGGTCAGAACCGGGGAAACAAAGACTCAAGAAAGGGAGACAGGTTAAGAAAGATGAGGAGCTTCCTAACACTCCAGCATCTTATCTACTGATCCCTCCATTTCTACTCACAGACTCACAGAATTTGGGGGATGCAAAGGACCTCCAAGTTCATCTGCTGGAACATGTACCTTAACAGGAATCTTCCCTATAACATTCCCAAATTTTAACCTCCATCTGACATTCTCTAAAGAGGAGGGAGCCCTATCCCTCCTGAAGTAATCATTCTTGCAACTCGTTTCTTGATGCCCTCTTGTATTTCAGTTCTCCAAAAAATCCCTGGTGCTGATCTACCCTAACCTTTAAGTTTCTTAAAATTACTTGGCTCTCAATTCAGATACCCTTCCATTTCCCTTGGAAATGAATTGTCTTAATCAGCTACACGTGTTGCCCCACCCCCAGGACACCACCAGCTGCTTCTAATCTACTATCCCTGAGTAACCAAGAGCACAAGAGAATAGTTGTTTAGATTACAAAGAAAAGCCAAATAACCACAATTATTAAACTTTGTATGTTGTCTTCCTACTTTAGAATATAAGCTCCCTGAGGACAAGAAATGGTTTTCTGCTTGTATCTGTATTCCCATTGCTTAAAATGGTGTCTGGTCCAGAGTAAGCACTTAATGCATGTTTATTGATATGACTTAAATCAGTCACTTTGATTTTACATAAGATAGTCTCTGGCTCGAGGGATTCATGGTGCTTTCCCTTCCAAAAAGAAAAACATCTGAGCTATGAGACAAGGAAAGTCTGTAAATAGCATGGGTGTCACACACAGCAAACACCCTGTCAGAGATAAAAGCCACTCAAGATCTCTCAACCCCCAAGCCAGGTATGTCCATGGTCTGCCAAGAGGGAAGAACTCAGAAGACATGGTCAAGGATGCACTTGTCAATGACTTTGGGATACAGAATCATCATTTCTCAGGCCTAAGAATTCTGGCAGCTCAAAGCACAGTCCAGTGCATGAGACTCCCCCTAGGGATACACACAAAGGTGTGCCAGTAGACGTTTAACTATCTGATTCTCCAAAGAGACAACACACTTCTAAGTTTAACCTGCATTACTGACCTTTTCTTCATCACCTTCTTAAGCTTAATCAACAAAACAATAAATAGAGCCCTAGTTGGTATTTTTCTGAAGTGCAAATGCTCATGCTGCAAATTCAACAATTAGCTCTTGCTAGGTGGTTTGGGCTGACTCCAACACACCTCTGCCACCAATTAACAGAATGCAGAAAACACAATATATAGGACAAGCCTTCTAGATGATCTCCCTGCCTCTAGTCCCACCCTCCTCCAATCCATCCTTCACACAGTCTCCAAGACAATCTTCCTAAAGAAGAGGTCTGATCCTGCTTAAGAATGTTCAGTGGTTCCCTACTGCCAACAGGACAAGATACAAATTATTTAGCCTGGCATTTAAGGCCTTTTCTGCCTACTAGCATATTATTCCCCTTCTCTCATCCTACACTCTCTCCTTGTCAGAATTCTTCTAATCCTTCAAGTATCAACACAGGTACCACCTCCTCCAGCAGGCTTTCCCTAACTCTCCTCCCTCCCCTACCCCAGGGTGAAAATGTCCTCTGACTCTTCAAATTGTCTTAGCAACCTCCTACAACCTCATCATGCTCTAACTCATATTACACTTATCTGAGTACTTGTATGTCCCCCCAAAAATCTAAGGTCCTTTCCAATTATGAATGTTTGAGTTCAAGCGAGGGAACAATCCCTGTGGGCTAGAGAAGTTTGGGGATGGCTTCATTCAGGAGGCAGTAGGAAAATTCATGGATCTTAAGTAAGAGGATGTGGGTTCAAAGCCTGCCCCTGCCACTTACTGTGAGTGAACCTCAGTGTCCTAATCTACAAGGTAAAGGAGTTGGACTAATCAGGGCTCCTTAAACTTTCTCCACTCAAGACCCTTTCAGCACTTCTTAATTTGTGGCTCTCAACACCATATGGGAGTTTAAGAAGTGCTGGATTAAAAGACCTCTCAAGTCTCTTCCAGTTCTAGACCTATGAAGCTAACTAAATTCATGACTTAGGATCCCCATGAACAAAAATATGAGGGGCTGCTTTATTTCCCATTTCATTCCAGGACCTTATTTAATTACACATTCTAGATGAATGTGTCTAATCCCCTGTGATAAGGCCTTCTTCCTGGCTCACTTTCCTTTCATGCATCTGATCTAACCCCCATTCATCCAACCTGCCAAGACAATCAATCAGCCTCTGACACTTGATCCCACTGAGGAGAGGAGGCCCAGCACAGTCTTTACTTCCTCTTTTAGTTGCAGAATAAAACCACTCCCTACCCCTCAACAAAGTTGGAAAACCCAAAGACTCCAATCTTCTGAGACCAATCTTTTCATATTAAATACACCATCAGCACAGCGCCCTTACAAAGCACAACATTTAACACTTCATACCATATACCAAGATGGGCCTCAAATGCATATATGACTTAGACCTAAAGGATGACATCATAAGCAAATTAGAGGAAAAAATAGGGAAATTCTTGTCAGATGTACGACTAAGAGAAGAGTTCCTGACCAAACAAGAAATAGAGAGGAACACAGGAGAGAAAATGGACATTTTTGATCACACAAAATTTAAAAGTTTTTGAATAAACAAATCCAATATGGCTGATTAGAAGGGAAACAGTTAAGTGGGGGTGGGGTGGAGGGTCTGTGGTAAAGGTCTTATGTCCAAAATACAAAAGGGACACTAATCAAAGTTGCCCCAAAAAAGAGAAGAAAAAGTAACAAATGTTGGAGGTGCTATGGGAAAGCAGTCACGTTGGTTCACTGCTGGTGGGCCTGTGAATTGGCCTAGTCATTACGGAAAGTAATTTGGAATGGTGCCCAAAAAGTCAAGAGGTACATACCTTCTGACCCAGTGACACTGACAGAGTCAAGTGAGTAGTACCAGAAGAAAAATCTATACTATAGCAGTAACATTGTAAAAATGAACAATGTTGAAAGACTTAAGAAGCATGATCAATACAATGACTAACCATGATTCCAGAGACTCGGTGATACAGCATGTTACCCAACTCCTGATTCAAGGTAATAGATTCAAGATGCAGGATGAGACATATACTTTTATACATGGTCAATGTGGGAATTTGTCTTGCTCAATTATGCATATTTGTTACAAGAATTTTGTTTTTCTTTATTTCCAGAGGAGTAGGTGGAAGGGAGAAAAAATAAATGTTTGATAATTGAAAAACTTTATTTTTTATTTTTTGCTTTTTGGAGGGGGGAAGGCAGGGCAATTGGGGTTGTGACTTGCCCAAAATCACATGGCTAGTAAATGTTAAGTGTCTGAGGCCAAATTTGAACTCAGGTCCTCCTGACTTCCAGGGCCAGTAGCCCTAAAACTTTATTTTTTTAAAAATCAAAGAGTATGGTCTCTATTTGTTGCCTTTACAAAGAGCATAACTAATAAAGTTAAAGGAATTAGAATGGTTTAGTTAAAAGAATAGAAAGCTAAGGCATAAAGGCACAGTCGTCTTCAAGCATCTGAAGGATATTTATGAATGGAACATGAGGAAAGGATTTAAATGAAAACAGGAGAGCCTTTGGTATTTAAAGGCCTTCACATTGACTCCAGTTTATATTTCCACTCTGATTTCACATTCTTCCCTGTCAGGCCCTTTATGCTTGAACCAAACTGGCTGACTTGCTACTTCCTATGCACTACATGCCATCTCCCATCTCCATACTTTTGAATAACTGTCCCTCACCCCTGGAATGCTCTCCCTCCTCAATCCTCCCCTTGGAATCTCTACTTCCCTTTAAGGCTCAATTCAGTTGCCACCTCCTACATTAAACTTCTGATCCCCTAAGTTGTTAGTGGCCCCCAAAAGTTACAACATACTTTGTACATATTTTGTATGAATTTATCTCTGTACAGTTTGTATCCCACCAAGTAGAACTAGCATCACATAAGCTCCTTGAGGGCAAGGGCTTTTCATTTTGGTCTCTGTACCCCCAGCCTTTAGCACAGGTGTTTTTGTCGTTGTTGTTCACCCTTTGATTTGAAAGGGGGTCAAGGACATCACAATGTAATCACAACTTGCATGTGAATTGATTTCAGTGAAGCAGAGCTGCACAAAGTCATCAACCTCACTCTCTCCCCGAGTCCTAGAAGTCCAGTGATAGGACGAAAGTCAGGATGACTGGCGATGGCCCAGGGTGCAGCGGATGCAGTGTCTGACGGAGCAAGTGCTCCCTTCACAGTCACTGTTCTTATCCGCCCATTCTGCATGCTGGGGGCAGACGTCCCCTTCCTCAGCACAGTACCAGCACGCCCGTAGGGACTAAATACATTTTTGGATAAATCAAACACTGAAATGGAGAACCAGAAGAAGGTGTGGAGTCTTTCTCTTACTGGATTTATTTGTGAATGTATGGATGAATAAAAAATCATTGATTAAGTGCTTACTATATCAGTATGCTAAGTGCTGCGATATAAACAGAAAAGAGAGACAGTCCATGCTCACGAGGAGTTCACATCACATATAGGAGGGAAAAGTAGTCAGATGGACAGGCCCGGGGTTCTTGGGGAGCAGGGGGCAGACAGATGGTAATGGAACTTCTTTAATGTCACTCCACTGACAAAAAATGTCCCTTCTCTTACTGAATCATTTGGCAGGTCAAGGACTTTCTATACCAGGTCTTTAGTACCTGGAAAAGTCCTTCAGCACCTCAGACTTGACCAGTCACGCCTTTGAGAGATCACTACACCGTCTGCTGTGTGTTCAGGGCTCTATCTGGTGGAGCTTCCTTACACAGAGAAAGGCCAGTGTTATTGGGATCCTGTAGCTTTGGGGAAGATGCTCCCTCTGGCTGAACTTTGCTGGTCCTGTGGTCTCAGCCCATCACCAGCAGGGCAGTTCTGCAGGGAAGGGCAGTCTGTACAGGAGCTGTGGCAGAGAAAAGGCAGCCTGGGAAAGAGGAAGTAGATGCTTAGGCTCATTTTCACTTCCTTCTAGGCTTCAAGGATTTGTGATCATATTGGTAGGGAAGAAGATGGCAATCATAAGATTTAAAGCTGGGAGGGGCCTCAGATGTCATCTAGGCCAGGGGTGTCAAATTCAAAGAGAAAGAGATTCCTATGGGCCACATATTGACTTAGAAAACTATATGTTTAAAAAAAAGAAAGAAAACTACATGCTAACATTATCTAGGTTGTGCTGTATCTTTTTAAATTTTGTTAAATATTTTCCAATTACATTTTAATCTGGGGCATGAATTTGTTACTTCCAATCTAGGACATTCCACTCCATTAAAGAGGAGGAGATGGAGGCCTGGAGAGGGGAAGGGATCGGGCCAATGTCACACAGATAGCAGGTAGTAGGGCCAGGACTCGATCCCTTTGCCTCCAAGTTCACTTCTCTTTCCACTATGCTACTCTGACATACGCTCAACACTTCAAGGACAATCTTTGTGAGATGATGTAGACAAATATTTTATCCTTTGGTGACAACACTATATGCCTC
The DNA here is from genome assembly GCF_028583685.1 of Petaurus breviceps papuanus. Taxonomy (NCBI): domain Eukaryota; kingdom Metazoa; phylum Chordata; class Mammalia; order Diprotodontia; family Petauridae; genus Petaurus; species Petaurus breviceps. The sequence goes on along the minus strand of NW_027187259.1, from coordinate 3,031,867 downwards.
TGAGCTCACATTTATCAATTTCCCAGTGCCATAGGATATGTCAGAGTCTATGTGCCATGGACACACCCTTTTGTAACCAAGTGCCCCCCAAACCATGAGGTGGCATCAGAGGAGGAAAAAAAGCAAAGGCCTACTTTTAAAGAAAGAACTGAACTATATTAGCTTTCTTGATAGCTCTGAGGCCACTGATCTGAAGGCAAACTTATACTGGTGGATACATTTAGTGTTGGTACTGAATTCTGCTGGCACATATTTCTTTGTTCATTAATATTTTAACTATTTAACTATTCTATTAAAGACTTTAAAATGAAGAGCTCAGCTATTCATATTAAATAAATGCTTTCCAGCTATTTATTGGTGTTAGTGTTATGACATGGAATCACAGAGGACCTAATGAGGTCTGCCCTCAGTCCAAAGCACTGGCCAGTGCCAGAAGGTGACAGAAGAAGGGGCATGTGCCAGGTAAGTCAAAGGATCACTTCAACCACCAGCTCCCTCACAGCTGGCTAGAGACAGCTTCCCCATGTTCTCAGTCTCTTCTACTGAATCTTTATCTCGATCTAGTCTGCTAATGGTAGGTGACCCCAAGCTCTGTCCTGGGCCCTCTTCTATTCTCCCTCTGCAATATCTCAGTTGGTGATCTCGTCGGCTCCCCTGGATTCAGTGGTCATCTCTATACAGCTCTTTACCTAGCCCTAACCTCTCTCATGACCTCTAACATTGCAGTTAAACATCTCCAGCTGGATGTCCCATGCTATTGTTGTTTAGTCGTTTTCAGTCAGGTCTGATTTCTCTGTGACCACATTTGGGGTTTTCTTGGTAGAGATACTGGAGTGATTTGCCATTTTCTTTTCCAACTCATTCTACAAATGAGGAAACTGAAGCAAAAATGGTTAAGTGACTTGCCCAGGGTCACACATCAGAGGATGGATTTAAACTCACTAAGAGGAGTCTTTCTGACTCCAGCCCCAGCACTCTGTGCACTATGGTGCCACTTAGCTGTCCTACCTGTGCCTGCCTAGCATATAGTGATTTGTAACAGCTTGATGATTTGATTTGATTCTCTAGACCTGCTGCTTCATCTGTGAAAGGAGAAATTCTAACTAGATAGCCTCTAAGATCCCTTGTAGCTCTAGATCTTGTAGAATATTACAGAAAATTGTAGGAAAGTCTTGTCAGTCAGTGGGAAGAGGTGACTTTCAGAACCCAAACTGTGCCTGACTTGGCCTTTCTATGATGCATTTATTAGACAAGGTAGCCCATTATCCTGGCCTGTGTTTGGATCTCATCCCCAGCAGACTGGAAGCCCCATCACAGCAGGGGCCAGGCCCTGTCAAAATTTTGTGGAACTGGGGGCTGAAGCCTGGACTATCTGTATAAGACTCTCCCGGTTGGTGGAGGACTTGGCAGTCACTTAGCCCAACTGCTTAGGAGAGAGACTTTCTTCTTATTTCCTGCTTCAAAAGAGGATACACATTCCAGACCCTTGGGGAGAATCTAAAAAGAAAAAGAACAGACTTTGGAAACAGACAAGTAGGGAAAAGTCATCCTCCCAGGTTTGTGCTAGTAAATGTTTAGTAATTGGCTCTTGGGAAAAGCAGGATATACTTTTAAGCTGGATTGGCACTGCTAACATTTTCTCCCTTGGAAAGTCTAGACAACCAACAAAACAATAAATCAAGCCCTGCTTTGTAGCATTTGCCAAATTCTGAAGTGTAAATGCTTGCATGGACAATTTAATGATTGGTGCCTGTAAGCCAGGATGAGCTGGCACCAGCACACCCCTACATCTCCCCAATATGTCTGACGTCCAGAATCTGTTCCCTTCCTTTGAGAATTCTCCCCAGAGAGGATCTGGGACCCAAGCAGGAAGGATGGCTCTCTCCTCCCAAGTTAGTATGCAACAGAGAGTCCTTATCAGTGAAGACAGTCATGCAAATGATCCAGGCTTGAACTTCAGGTTATATTTGTTCATCCTCCACAACCAATATAGGCTCTAACCAGTGGAAGTATGTGTAGCAACAAAGTCTGGATGGATGGAGGGATGGATGGATGGAGGGATGGAGGGATGGATGGAGCGAGGGATAGATGGATGGATGGATGGATGGATGGATGGATGGATGGATGGATGGAGGGATGGATGGATGGATGGATGGATGGAGGGATGGATGGAGGGAGGGATGGATGGATGGATGGATGGATGGATGGAGGGAGGGATGGATGGATGGATGGATGGATGGATGGATGGATGGATGGATGGATGGAGGGAGGGAGGGATGGAGGGAGGGATAG
>NW_027187259.1:3007810-3029475 GCF_028583685.1 Petaurus breviceps papuanus | reverse complement strand
GGAGGGATAGATGGATGGATGGAGGGATGGATGGAGGGATAGATGGAGGGAGGGATAGATGGATGGAGGGATGGATGGATGGAGGGATGGAGGGAGGGAGGGATGGAGGGATGAATGAATGAATGAATGAGTCTCTTGCTGTGCTGTGACAGACCTCTAAGAAGTAAGAGAGTCATCCTCAGGTAGTAGAACATGGCCTATGTATCATAAGACCTGAATTTAAGCTCTGGTTCTGCAACTAACTTGAAGTATGACCTTGGGAAAGGCAAGGTCATACTTTGTGTGTTTAAGTGTCTAAAAAGAGGAGGGGAGCTTACTAGGTGGGCTCTAAGGCCCCTCTTGGTTCTTCTGTGGTGTTCAGTCACTCAACTTTTCTGTGTCCCCCATGGTTTACCACCCACATGGAAAGGTCTTATTCTCTCTTATTCTCATCATTCAGAGCTCATTTCTCTGGCCCTCTCTCTCTACCATATCACCAGTCTCAAAGCAACTGTGGGAGGTGAGTGTTACAAATCAGTGTCCCCATTCACCAGCACAAAGAGTAAGTGACTTTGCCACAACCACACAGCTAGTATCAAACACAGGATGGGAACCCCCGTTTTCTAGCCTTGGAGCCAACCCCGCTATGTGGTCTCTCAAAATAATAGAGACTTTTTAACATTGAAGTGAGAAGATTAAACTAAGAGTACATTCCAGGCCTCCCTTATCTTATTGCCCTTCCCCACCAAAATGTCTTCAATAAAAACTACCTAGTACATGGACTGTCTTCAGCAGTTGGCTCTCTTTCCTTCACCTCCAAGAGAGATAGCATCAGTCTAGCCAAATGGTAAACTTTTGATCCACAACTGTCAACGAAGCAGACTGGATTGGCTCAAGGGTCCTTCTCAGCCCTAGGAGCCAATGCCTGGCCTCAGTGCTTGAAGTGAAGTCACAAACCCAGCACTGATTCCTTTCAGGTCTAATAACACAAAATGCATTGAGGGGTTTGGGAAGTTTACAAAGGGTGAATACAGGGAGGCCTATGGGACTAGCTGCCATGTCTACAATACTTTACAAACATTGTCTCATGGTTACCCTTTGAGGCAGGTATTACATACATGACAGATGAGGCTCAGAGTAAGGGTATGACTTGCTCATGATCCCAGTGGCAGAAATGGAATATGAACTCAGTTTATCCTCATTGAGTTCAGTACTGTCTCCCCATGAAAGCATTAGAGCCATGAATGAATGAATGATAAAGAATTTACTAAGTATTTACTATGTGTTAAGCACTATGCTAAATGCTGGGGTCACAAATACTAGAAGCAAATAGTACATGTCTTTGAGGAGCCTAGTGGGAGAGACAACACCCAAAGGGGAGTGGTGGCCAGGGAGAAGCAGTTGAGTTAGAAAATTACAAGGATGACCAGTGGGGCAATGGGAGTAGAGTGACACACCCCATCCAAGAACAACAGCAGAATGGTTTGATCTCTGGGTGAAGAGGGAAGGGGGCAAATTTCTCCAAGATGAGAAGGTGGACAGTGAGCCTAACAGAGGAGAAGGGATGGAAGTGATGTATGGAGAAGAAAAGAGCTAAGGACTTCCTCTAACTTTCTGTGATACATCAAGGGACAGGAAGGCTATTCCTTCTATGCTGTCCATCTATCCAGCTATGCCCCTCCATTTTACATTTATACACACATGCGCACGCACACACACACACACACACACACACCAAGTAAGCAACTACCTTCCTTTTTCTATAACTACCACAAGCTCTTCATCCTTTACCCGAGTCAAAAATTGTCCACACAAGGTTGCCCAAGATATTACAACATGAATGACAAAGACATCTCTGCAACACACTCAAGAATCTTGCCAGGCTGATTGAGAAACAAGTGACTAGGGGACTTCCCCTTTGCTGGTCTCCCTCCCCATCTTAGCTTCTCATCATCCTGATATGATTCCACTCTCACAGCTCCACTATCAATCACATGATCTCCCTTCCATGTGATCCACAGTAGTTGATCTACTACCCCAAGGGAGAAATCTACCAGAGCACTTTCCCAAAACCCATGAGCTCAGCTAGACCTGGAGGGAGGAAAGAGTAGCTGGTTAGTAGGGCCCCATGCTTAGCCCCAGCCTCTGATCAGTATTTCCTGGGTCAGGTTTTTCTATGTGGTAATATCTTCTATCTCATAGATACCAGACCCTCTTATTGCTGTTACCTGGGTCCCATCGCTATTGGACTGACCCCAGACATGTGGCACTAGAACAACACTTTGAAATCTAGAACTACCCTTGGATATCAAAGACAGGCTCAGTCTACTTTCATATCTTTAGGATCCCTGGGAATTGGCCTCTACAGGCTATAAGGGACCTTAAGAGTCATCTAGTCCAGCCTCCTACACTGTACAAAAAGTCTCTCCTAGACTTCAGAAAAATCTGAAAAGATTTACATGAACTGATGCTGAGTGAAGTAAGCAGAACCAGAACACTGTACACAGTAACAGCAACATAGTGTGATGACCAACTTTGATAGACTTTAATTCTTCCCAGCAATACAAGGATCTAAGACAACTCCAAAAGACTCATGATGGAGAAAATGCTATCCATATCCAGAGAAAGAACTGTGGAGTCTGAATGCAGATTGAAGCATACTATTTTCTCTTTTTTGTTTCTTTTTTCTTGTAGTTTTTTCCCTTTAGTTCTAAATATTCTTTACAACATGACTAATATGGAAATAAGTTTTTTAAAAAGTCTCTCCTACAATGACTGTGATAGCTTCTACTTGAAATACTCCAGTCATGAAGAACGCATTACTGTACCAAGCAGCCCATTCCCTTTGGGAACTTCTAGACACTTAGAATGTTCTTCCTTATATTTAGCTGAAATCTGCCCTGTAACTCCCAAGTTCTCCCCTTTTAGTACTGCCCAGAATAAATATACTCCCTTTCCCATGGGACTTAGATACTATTACAGACCCGAGAAAACATCCACATAGATGTTCCTTCCACCTGGTACAGACTGCCACCCAGTCATGTCTTCTCATCCTCTACAAACCCATCCTTGTTTCTTCTATAGGCATGTGAATACCATCTCCAACCATGGATGTCTTCCAAGATGTCTTCTGTCACATTAAAACCTTTCACATACTCAGAGGCAGCTTACAGGAGGACTAGCCAATTCCAGAAGTCTCCTGAAAAAAATAGCCACCCTCTGATCTTTTGGCATTCCCAGCAGGGCTAGAACCAATCATTCTGGAACCTGCAGCAATCAAGAAGTATGTACCAGGGTAAGTAGCAAAATCTAATTTTAAGGGGAAGGGGAGGGAAGGGAAGAGACCCTGAACTTTAAAACACAATGCTCTCTGAGCAGAGAGACTACCTTGTGGCAGGGAATAGGGGAGGTCACAAGGGGAACAGAACAGAGCAAGCTGGAAAAAAGTTTGGGGAGGGGGGAGGCAGTGGAGAGCAATAGTCTAGTTAATAGTTTCCTATTTTAACTAATTTTGCATGCTAACTAGGGTTTCAAGCTTATTGGTTTCTACTTGCTGAATGAGTTCAAGAGCTGTCAATACCTTCTAAATTTCAGCAACTTGGGGCAACACTCCATCGCCCCACCTTAGTTATGGCTCTGATTCCCAGACTAGCCTGAGTATTCATTTGCATTTATTAGTCATACATGATATACTTCCCCAATCATTTAAGGAAGTAAAAAACAGAACTGCATCAACATTCTATAAAGTGATACTTTTCTGCCTTAAAAAGAAACAGGATAGCATTTCAAAAGTTACTGGCCACAGCAATGATTCAGTGGAAACAAAGTGAGGTTTATGTTTTCCTAGCTTGGTTGCATCACATCCATCAAAACTAGGTTTCTATACACATCCTTCAAGAGGAAAGGGACCAGACCTATGGTTTCACTGGCAATGGGATCTTCTGGATCAGCAAACTCCTTCCCTCAATACTGGGTAGCACCTTCTATATAACTTGCAGTCTTGTAAAGTTGCCTAGGTCACTGAGAATGAATTTAAGTGACTTGTCTAGTATGTCAGAGCCAGAACTTGAACCCAGGTGTCTACTTGGATGCACAACTTGTTCTCTATCTATTATGTTACATGCTACAAGGAAAAAATGGCTCTGGGGTTAGAAAGACCTGGGTTCAAATCCCACCTTTTACACTTAATGGATAAACATCCCTGGGATAAGTCATTTAATCTCTCTTAGACTCAGTTTCTTCATCTTCAAAATGGGTATAATAGCACTTGTGAGACTCGAATGAGAAATTATTTGCGGTACACATTTTTCAACATAGTAACTAAAGCAATTTCATCGTACCAGAGTAAGCACTGTCTCCTCAGCTGCACCATAATAAATTCTTGGAGGCATTTAATAAAGACATTTGGGAAAGTTCTTAGAGGTCCCAGAACCTGCCAAGCTAAGTAGAGACCCAGGCCACTTCTAATGATCCCTCAGATTCTGATCTGTTAGATCGCAGGGGAGCAGATGCTCCTGTGGGCCTCCCCTCTTCCTCATCTGTCCTTTGTTCTCAGGAATATCATGAAAAGGCCCAGAGGACAGATTTCAATGTGTCCATCAGAGAAATGGCTCCTCTATGACTAGACAGTGACAAGAATGCCACAGCGTGGGCAGGCGGGCTCCATATCACCGAAGGGAACGTCCACAGCAGTGGTATGACAGAGCCACTGATTCACAGGAGTATTTGGGTACAATTCAACCCACATTTATTAGGTGCCTGATGATTAGCAATAATAATAAAAGCCATGTGCCAGGTGATGTGTTGGGCTCTAAGAATACAAAGGCAAAGCAGATCAGCCTTTGCCCTCAGAGAGCTTACAGTCTTCTGGGGTAGGATACAATATGTACCCAAGAAAGCAAATACAAAGTAAATAGAAAGAATTGCAATGTTATTTCAAGAAGAAAGGAAACAAGCATTTATTAAGCACCTACTGTGAGCCAGGCACTGTGCTAAGTGCTTCACAAATATGATCTCATGTGATATTCACAACCGCCCTGGGAGGTAGGTGCTCTTCTGATTCCCATTTTACAGATGAGGAAACTGAGGCTGAGAGAGATTAAGTGACTTGCACAGGATCATAAACCTAGTAAGTTTTTTCAGCCAAACCTAAACAGTGGTTTTTCTGACTCCAGGCCCAGTTGACCATCTCTCCATTGTACCACCTGCTGCCTCTATGAGAAAGTATTGGTGGCACAGTGAATAGAGCACCGGCCCTGGAGTCAGGAGGACCTGAGTTCAAATCCGGCCTCAGACCCTTAACACAAAAAAGTAGCCATGTGACCTTGGGCAATTCACTTAACCCCAAATGTCCTGCCTTCCCCCCTCAAAAAAATAAAAAAAAAAGAAGTGAGGTAGATGGGTAGGGGGTGGAATAGCCAGCTGGGGAGTTTGACTTGACCCTCTAAGAACACACCTAATGAGTTGACTAATTTTACATGTAAGTGACCATGAACTTGATCTGACATGATCTTACTTTTAATTTTCACTTAAGAAATATGGATTTTAATTGAGTTATGTGGGTAGCTTTGAAATTGAAATTCAGCTTAGAGTTATTTATCTTTTGGTTACTACATTTCCCAGTTATATTACCACCCTTCCTATCAACCCCAAATTTGTCAATATTTATCTTCTAAAGAGGAAAAACATTGGGACTCTCTCTAGAAAACAATGCATATAAGGACCTGATCTTGCCTTGAAGTCCCATAGCAAGGTATATATCCCAGAAGACCACTGCCCTGGACTCTTCATGGCCACAAACTAAACTAGCTCTGACCCAGGTGAGGAAGAGAAAGGTCAGAGAGCTCTGCTCCTCTCCAAAGAGCCTCAGGATTGTGTTGTCCTTTGTATGGAAGATTCCTCAGAGGTAAGCTTGTCTGGAAATCCAATCCAAAGGTCTGGATCCACAATAAGACAAGTTTGCCCAGCCCCAGGCCAACTACTTCCCAACACCCCCATCCTTGGGCCTGTCTACAAGTGGAGGAGGACCTTGGGTTAAACTGCCAATACCTGGTTCAATGCAGATCTAAGGGTGGAGCTGCCCTACAGGGAGATGGGACCAGAGAAAACACTTGGATTCCCAATCAGACTTAGGCTGGAATCTCACTTCTACTGTCTGCAACCTTGGGCAAGTTCCTCAATTTCTTCATCCATCAAATGAGGGGTAAGACTAGATGGCCTCTGGGGTCTCTTCCAGCTCTAGAGCTAGGCTCTTATGGTCCTCCTGTGTGTTCACTGCAATGGGAGGCTCTGTAGAGGACAGTAAAGAAGGATAAGGGAGGCTTAGCCGAACAGCAGAAATCATACAGATTCTGGACTCAGAGGCCCTAGGTTCAAACCTGCCCTGAAGCTTAGTACTCCTACAAGCTCGGTCAAGTCACTTAACTTACCTAGATCTCAGTTTCCTTGCCTGTAAAATGAGGGGGTTGGACTCAAGGGTCTCCTGGAATTCCTATCCAGCTCTGACTCTGTGATCCTATGTATGACCTTGGGCAAATCATTTCACACCCCTGGGTCTTTTGGCCTGCTTATCTCAAAAATGAATAGTCCAGTGGTATTAAACGCCCGTAGAAAGAGAAATCACTAATCCATACATAAGGATCCCTGCAGGTCCCATGTTGACTTAGTTTTATAATGGGACATTCTGTTTCATTCTGTTTTTATTTACGTCAATATTTCCCAATGGCATTTTAATGTGGTTGAGGCCATAGTTGGGAGTGTTGTTCCACTGGCTTCATGTCTGAACCCTCTGAACTGGATGGCTTTGGTGGGTCTTTCCGGCTCTGGAGCTGGAGGGTGGCAACCACTCCAACGCAAGTCACACTGGACCAGATCATACCCCCCAGTCTGCTCACTTTTCCCTACCTTCCTTGCCAACACACCTGGAGATGCTCCTCCTCAGTTGGTCACAAACCATCTGTCCTATTTGAAGGCACCATCCTGATAGCCTGCCCCACTCCCTGCCTCTGCAAAAGTATATGGGTCTCCTTACAGATTGTGGGTTAAGTGATGGAAATGGAACCACATAGGTTGGACAAGGAAACAACCCAGGAAGGGAAATGGAATCGTCTGTGACAAAGCATGGCGTCCCTGGTCCAAAACCCAGAGACATATTCATATCATTCAAGACCTGAAGTCTGCAGAAGCAACCCATTAAGACTGGAAATGGCACCAGGCTCATCATCTTCCCTCCTTTTGATAGCATATTACCTATTCTACGTGCAGCATGACTCAGTGTCTGGGATAGAGTGCTGGGTTTGAAGGCCCGTGTGACCAGAGGCAAATTGTTTCTCTTCCAAACCTCAGTTTCCTCATCTGTAAAATGGGGACAGTAATAGCACCTACCTCACAAGGTTGATGTGAAGACTAAATGAAATCATGGACATAAAGGGCTAGGGAAATCTCAGCCATTCAGGGCTCAACTCAAGGGTGACCTACACCAGGCTTATACTGCTCCCCCCTCCCCAATCCCAGCTGTTAATGTTTCCCACAATACACTCAGAAGCTACTTTGGATACATTTTATATAGTTTCTCTGGCTACATGCTGTCCCCCTCTCCCACTCCCCCCAGTGGAAGCTCCCTGAGGACAGGCACTGATTTTTCATTTTTTGTTTTGTTATGTCTTTCTATCCCCAGCACTTAGTATAGTGCCTGGAACAGAAGTAGGGTTGAGAAATGTTTATCTAAGTGAATGTCTTATTTCTCCTATTATTAAGAAAGAACAAAGCAACAATTAGATGGGTTTAGCACCAGAGGTAACCTAAATTACATTTTTTAATTAGGGAGTAGGTTAAAAGTGGCCAGTATCTTGTTCAAATCTTTGCATGCTTCACATTATGACAATCACTTGTTTTGACAAGTTAAATGTTAGTCTAATAGTGTCTGAAGAAAAATTGTCCCCACCAGTGATATTGGCTGATTAGTCTTTATTTACATCAACAAAGTTGATATATTTGAAGCATTAATTAATTTGGCCATTGTGGTGACCTTCCCATTAAAAACAAACTTTAAAAAGAAATAGAAAAACAAACATTTGCTTGTCAGTATTTTCAATTCACTCAGTCAGTTTTTCCAAAATCTTGACCCCTGGGACTATTCTAAGAGTGTTCAAACATTCCAAGTCTCCCAACAGCTGGATGAGAAGGGAAAGAAGGGTATTGCTACACCATTCTCACTTACCAAGGCACACCACTATCTGAACTCCTACCACAGAAATTCAAAGTGCTTTAAAAATATCTCATCTTTTTAGTCTTCACAGCCCTACTTTCAGGTAACTGCTATTATCCTATTTTACAGAATGGTAGACCGAAACAGAGACCCCAAGTAAGTGGTGATGGTTCCATGGTCCATTAAGGGAACTCTTGTCCTCTTCACCAGCCTGCCCATGCCAAGGGTGGGTAAGAATGTGTGCCAAGCAACCTTCCCAACTCCATGACTTTCAAGGACAAGAACAGAAGACCTGGTAAAAATAAGCCTTTGGGCCAGCAAGATGGGGAGAGGGCTGTGGCTTTGTTTGCAAGTCAACATAGGTATCTGCCTCTTTCCGGAATATTATGCTAACTTTGGAATTCATAACCTTATAAAGTCATTCTGAGCTCTACCCTGGGCCAGCAGCTGGCAATCTCCTACCAGCAGACCAGAGGATGACCCAACACCATTATCTCTAGCCTTACAGTCAAGACTGTGGATCCCACTCTGGAGAAAGAACAGCAAGGAACCTCCTCTGCCCCGTGGCCGTGTACATTCAGCCCACTTTCTGTCTTCATCTCCCTCCAATGTCCCGGGAGAAAGTGCTGCGCTTGGAGTCAAGTTATCCGGCTTTGAGATCTGATGTGACTTTGGACAAGTCACCTGCCCTCTCTGGGCTTATTTTCCTCTTTTATAAAATGAAGCAGTTATATGAACTGAGCTCTGAGGTTCCTTATGGCTCTAACATTGTATGCATCACAGCAATGAAAAAATACTGCCAATGGCTATCTCAAAACAGTGCAAAAGCATCAAGTTTCAACACCAAGTACACTGTTACACACAGCTTGCTTTCCTTCTCCATGTTGTTGGAGCCAAACAGAAGCACTGGCTTTGGAGTCAGAGGACCCAGGTTCAAATCTCAAATCTGCTAAGTATTAGCTGTGTGCCCTCGGGCAATTTCAACTCCTTTCTTTGGATCTCTGTTTCTTCATCTATAAGAGGAGGGGACTGAAAAAGATGCTCTGTAAGGCCCATTCCAACTTTAGGCTTGAGGACCTGAGGAACAGAGCCAGTCAAGTCCTCTGCCAGTGCCCCACTAAGGGCATGAAGGGTGACCCTGGGCTCTCCAGGGTATTGCTGGCAAAGTGTAAATGTGCCCAAGTCCCATGTGGCTGCCTGGAAGACAAGCAGGCAAGGAACCTCTGTGGGTTATCTGTGGGCCTCAACTTCACCAAGTTCCTACAGTCCTTGGAGCAATCACAGGCTAATGTGGCTCTCTCAGATCCTGTCCTAAATCAGAGAGAGCTGGAACCCTGCCTTGGTGGACAGGAGGAGCCTGCTGGTGAAGCCCCTTGGTAGCCCACTCTCAAGAGTAAATGTCATCCCATCCCTTGGCACCCTTCACTGTAGGACTGCCAAAGGGATGTGCAGACCCTGGCTCAGTCTCTGGCTCCTGACCGTAGTGGCAAACAAAGCTGCCAAAGGGAAGGCAGAGGCAAGGGGGAAGTCAGGGAGTAAATGAAGCAGGAAAACCTTTGAAGCAAAAAGCAATTGAGTGTCTCAAAGATACCTCTGTCACAAAACACAGGAGCTCATCATCTGAAGGGGGGGGGGGGGGTTCAGAACCTACTGAAGTGGCTAGACCCATCCAGCTGTCTTGTAGTCAAAAGACCTGACACTGAGGCTTGGCTCCCTTAGTTCCATGAAAAGTTACCCCAGGAAAGTCACTTAAATTTCTTTAGGCTTAGGTTTCCTCATGTGTAAAATGATGCTAATGGTACTCGCTCTCCTAAGAGCTTGAAGGGATCCAAACTTTGGTTTTACAGATTAGGAAACTGAGGCCCAAAGAGGGATGGCAACTGCACAGGATCTCAGAGCTGGAAGGGCTTTCAGTGACCATGCAAGCCAATCCATACCTGAAAAGGACTCCCCTCTGCAGCATCCCCTAGTGGTGCACAAGAGGCCTTTAGTCTCTGCCATGGGAGACTCAGTCAAAGGAAATGACAAGGTTTAGTTTGGAGAAGACTGGGGGGAGGGGATGGAGGAAATATGATTACTCTCTTCAAGTATTCAAAGCATTGTTATTAGGAAAAGAGATCTGACTTGTTCCGTTTGGCCCCCCAAAGGCAAAACTAGAAATATCAGGCACAAGTTGCAAAGGGGCAAGTCCAGGTCTGATGGAATGAAAGGCTTCCAGAAGTGCAATGGGAGGCCTCAGGAGGCAGGGGGTTCCCTCCCTTCCTGGAGGGCTTGGGTTGGGTGTGGTATAGTAAAGATTAGGTTTTTTTGCTTTTGGTTTGGATTACAAACTTCAAAGGTCTTTTCCAGCTGAACAATTCTGCAAGTTGGTGTTCCTGTCACAATGGTAGTAGGCAATGGTAGGGTTCTGAGTTCAAAGTGGGCCCCAAAAAGCTGAATTCAGCACCTTCCCACTGGACCAGGATGGATGTGAGAAAAGCACTTGTCAACTTTGAGCTCTCCAGAAATGTCTCCCCACATGCAACAATACCTCCTCCCCCATCCCTGAAGTGAAAAGGCTACTGAGGCAGTCAGTCTTCTGCCCCAGCAGCAGCCCAAAGGGTATCACCTACACCTTGGGCAACTTCTCCCATTTTGTCTGACTGGAGATCTGCAGGTTGGGAGTGCTGAGCTCTGAGCTGTTTCCTTTGGAAGCATAGTACAAACTTCGCAAGGCCATAGACTGTAAGAGGGCCTCTCGAGCTTGGGACACCTCAATGTTTTGTTCTTGTGAGATCTGAAGGCTGATGTGATTCACGTTATTCATCAGTAAATTGGAAGCCACAAGACTGGTCACAGAGTGGCAGCGGGTCAGGTTCTCTTCAAAAACCTGCTTGTAGAGCTCATCCACCTTCTTTTCCATATAGCTGTTAAGCACTGAGTTGGACAGGGGCTGCTTGTGCAGGAGGATACTTCTTTCTCGAACCTCATCCCCAGGCAGGAATTTATATGTCAAAGGGGGTGGCTTGCTGGAGATGGAAGACTGGCCCAGTGGGATGTCCTCTGAGAGAAGCAGAGGCCCAGTGAAAGCCTCATCATGGACGTGGTCCATGAAACAACCAGAATCATAAGCGTGCCCCACACGATTCCCCCCAATATGGAGGTCAGGATAATTCTGGCAGATGCTGGTGCAGGACCATGAGCGATACAGATCCAGCTCTTTTTCTTCTGGTGGGGCTCTTTGGGGGATCCGCAAAGCTGCAGATGCATTACCCTGTAGGGCTGCACCCTGCATCACCACCCCATCTGCTGATTTCTTCAGGCACATGTCCTTACTCTGCTCTGGGCAGCTTGCAGGCCGACCATTGTCTAGCCTTTTTGTTCCAGTGGAGGGAAGGTTAACATCTTCACTCTCCAAAAGCTGGTTTGTCCAAGTTTCCTTTTTCTCCTTAGGGTTCTGCTGACATATGTGTGGTTTGTATGGCTTAGTGTGTTCTCGGTACAGGATACCAGGTAGGAAAGCTTCTGCTAGCATTTTGTCAGACAAGCCTGCTCACCAGCAGAGTGCAGCATAACCCTAAAAATGAAGAGTTCACATAAGGAATACTGAGAAAATGGTCAGGGGGAGGAAGTTCAGAGACCAGTGGCAGGCAGATTTTTTTTTAATTGTGTGCCCATATCAGTAAGAAAAAAAAATGAGCATGTAGTCCCCAGTAACCACCTATATTCTTATCTATGAATCACACACACACACACACACACACACACACACACACACTACTGCTGGCCATTTCTGTTGACCCTCCCATAACCTTGGATGCTCCCTGCTCTGAGAGGTGAGCTGGTCCTTTCCCTTGCCCAGGGCTTCATCCAACTTGCCCTTCAAATCCACACCACATCCCACCCCTTCCAGCTCACTTTGACCAGTTGTCTGGCTTGCCTATTTACGTCTGTACTCGCTGCACATGCCCAGCACACAGTGCTTAATAAATGCTCATCTATTAATCTATGTGTATTATAAAACTTACACAAAAACAACAATTGGAAAAGGATGAGATCAAACATTTATTAATTTCCTAATAAACCAATAATTTATTGAGTGCCTCCTATGTGGGCCAAGAACTGGGCCAGGTGCTGGTAATAGAAGCACTAAGAATCTCACCTCTCAGGAAGCTTCCATTCTCATGGGGCAGACAACAAGCACATATAAAAGCCATCTGGGACAGATGTAAAGCGAATAACCATACTGAACAGAGAGACAGAAAAAGGAGTGAAACACAAGGCACCTAGGAAGGTGGCGTGAGCAGTCTGGGGAGAGCAGGAAAGACTTTGTGCAGAAGGTGGTGCTTGAGTTCCATCTTAAAGAAAGAGAAGGCCTCTAAGAGGAAGGTGAGGAGAGAACATATCCCAGGGACAGGGGATGTGGAGGGGACTGCCATGGAGAAGAGAAACACTGGAAAGATAGTCTGGGGTCAGGTTGGGTAGGGATTTAGAAGCTAAACAGAGGGCTTTGGTTTGGTTTTGGTTATTCTAGAGGCCAAGGGGACACACTACAGTTGGTTGAATAGGACACTTATATGATTAGATATGTACTTCAGGAAGAGCCATTTGCATCAGTGTAGAGAATGAACTGGAATGGGGACAGTCTGGAGACAGGGAGACCAAGCAGGAGGCTCCTGAAGTAATCTTGGAGAGAAAAGATAAGGCAACTGTGGGGGGTAGAGAGAAGGGGTCAAATGGGAGAGATGTGAAGGTAGCAACAGCAAGGTCTGGCAAACTATCTGGGGCATCAAGTGAGGGAGAGGGAGGAACTGAGAATGACGTAAAGGCTGTGGGCCTGGGTGAGTGGGTGAACCGTGGCACCTTTGACAGAAATAGGAAAGGAGGAATGATGTGAGGGGAAACATGATGGGTTCGGTTTTAGATATACTGAATCCAAGATGTCTGTAGGAGATCCAACTGAAAACGCCAATAAGCAACTGGTGATAGGACACTAAAGCTTAGTGGAGAGACTGGGGCTAAATACGGCAATGTGGAAGTCATTCATATAGATATGGACAGTTAAAGCCATGGGGTCTGATGAGGTCACCAAGAGAAGACAGAAAGAGAAGTGAAGAAAAACCATATCAACCTGGGGGAATGGCCACATTAGGGGCCAGGATTGTGGATGATGAGTCAACAAAGGAGGCTGAGAACAAGTAGTAAGATAAATAGGAGGTAAACCAGGAGAGAACAGTATCAGGAAACCCCAGAGAGGGAAGAATATCCAGGAGAAGGTGGTCAACGATGTCAGATTTCACACATAGGTCAATCTGGACAAAGACTGAGAAAAGATCATCAAATTGGATCATTAAGAGATCACTGGTAAGTTTGGAGACCGTAGCTTCAGTCTAGTAATGAGGTTAAAAGCCAGACTACAAAGGGTTGGGGACGAGGAGAGGAGGTAGAGGCAGGTCAACAATGTTTAAAAGAAGAACAGCTAATAACAGGAGGAAAGACATTGGGGATTGTTGAGGGATTGAAAAGGTCTAGTAAAGGTTTTGTTGTTTTTTTAAGGATGAGAGAGTCATGTCTGAAGGCAGCAGGAAAGCAACCAGTTGACAGGGAGAGATTGATGACTGGAGCAGGGTGGGGGATGACTGAAGGGAGATTAAGTGATATGTAGATGAGTGACCTAGGCCATGAGAACCACTTCCTCTTTGTGAAAAACTGGGGGAAAGGAGGAGAGGATGAGAGATGATAAGGAATAAGAGAAGAGGGAGCTCAACTTTTTTCAGTAAAATAAGAGTCAAGGTCCTCAGCTGAGAAAAAGGGGGGAGGAAGAGGTGTGAGGGGCTTCAAGAGTAAAGAACAGATTTGGAAAAGCTTCTGCGGGAGTGAGATAGGGAATCAATTAGGGATGAATAAAAGCACTGCCCTGCTTCAGTGAGGGCCCAGCTTCACTTGGAAAGTCAGCATGGTTGTAAGATTTCCTCAAGCTTTGTGCAGCATCTCCCGAGGAGGAATGAAGGAGGCAGATGGTGATGAAATAATATCTGATTCCAGAGTTAACAGGAAGTCATGGGAGTTTATTGGGTAAAGGGCCTGTGCTTTAGTAAGATCATTTGGGCAGCTTTGGGGAGGGGGGAAGGCCCAAGGCAGGGAGGCCAAAGAGGCTATCAAAACGGTCCAGAAAAGGACTGAGAAGGGATGGAAAGAAGGTGGTGGTCATAAGATTTGAGAGAAGGTGATGTATACATATGGTTTTGGAGAGGTAGAAAAGACAAGATTTGGCAACTGGTTAGATAGTGGGGATTATGAGAGTGAGGACATGGCTGACTGGGAGGGGTGAAAACTGGGTGACTGGAAGAAAGATGGCACCCTCAAGACAGGCAAGTTTGGAAGAGAGGTACCATTGGTGGGAAAGGCCACTGAATGAATTTGCTGATGAAGATCACACCCCAGTGATGCCATCTCATCCTGTGTGACTCACTTCACTCCCTCCTAGAACAAAAAGGGGGAGGGAGGGCCCTTATTCTCTCACTGGTGCACCTAGCCAAGCCGTGAGATGATTTGGGAGTCAAGGGGTAGAAACACTGAAGGACGAGGTGGATGGGATTTTGCCTAGATCTGGTTAGGTTAAAGACACCTTAAGGGGCCAATGCTACTTGTGCAGCCTTGCTGGAGCAGGCTGAGAAGGAATGGAGTGGAGTAGAATTGACTGAGAATAAGAGAAGGGTGTGGTGTTAGAGACAAACCCAGAATTGTCACTGATGCCATACTCTGGAAGACAAGTGGTTTTAGGGAAGCAATGTTTTACAGACAAACAAAAGCTGGCTCAGGACTGAGAAGCTTCAGACACTATGTGCATTGGCCCACTTGCTCCTTTCTAGTCAACCTCCCATCTCTGCACCTTTGCACGGGCCATCCACCATGGCTGGAATGTACTCCCTTGGCTCACTGCCACTCTCTTGGAATCCCTAGCTTCCTTCTAAGGCTCAGCCCAAGCACCAATTCTTATACACAAGGTCTTTCCTTTTAAAGCCCTTCACATCTCGTCCCAACCTGCTTTTCCAGGCTTATACATTATTACCTTGCAAGGTGCCTTCTTGTTTCTCACACACAACTCCCACCTCCACGCTTTTGTAGGGCCTATCCATCATGTTTGGGATGCACTCCTCCCTCCTCACCTCCACTC
This sequence comes from Petaurus breviceps papuanus, assembly GCF_028583685.1. Taxonomy (NCBI): domain Eukaryota; kingdom Metazoa; phylum Chordata; class Mammalia; order Diprotodontia; family Petauridae; genus Petaurus; species Petaurus breviceps. The sequence goes on along the minus strand of NW_027187259.1, from coordinate 3,014,134 downwards.
CACAGAATCCCTGATGGTTTTCAATATTCAACTCAGGTACTGCTTCCTACTTCACCTAACCATATCAGCTGCTAGTGCCACTCCCGCCCCCCACGCCAATTACCCTGTCATTTATTTATCTGTAGCTCCTATTTATTTCTATATGCACAATGTCTGCCCCAATCAAAAATGAGCCCCTAGGAGGTGAGGACTGTTTCATGCCTGACACATAGCAGGTACTTTAAAAAAAATAAATGCTTATTGAATGAATGAATAGAAATGTGATTAAAATATAAAGTCATATAATAATTCAAATAAGCTACATCACTTATAAATCTTTTCACACATATGGATGTCCCCAAGACAATACTAGAACCTACATCCTAATACAGGAGGTTCCCACCACAAAGGGGCTGTTATCTATGCTTTTATTGCCCTCATGAAAGAAGCACTGGTGCCCGGGCACTGTCTCTCCTCAACTTATCCTGGCGCACTGAGGGCTTAGGTGATCTGTCCAGGGTCACCAGGCAGGCTTCGGTCAGAGGCAGGCCCAGAACCCCGTCTCCACACTGCTGGGCACTGTACCAGCCTACCAAGCCAACCTGGCTTCCAGGGAGGTGCTGGGAATGCCAATACACCAGCAATAACTCAGTTCTTGAGTCCTAGGCTGTTGGCAAGAGAGGCTGCCTCAGAGCGGGGCATTTCATTGCCCTAGCCCCGGAGAGCTGCTTCGATCTGGCATTTTGCCCAGGATGCCCATTCCCTGGCTGGCATGGCTCGAGAAGCCCCTTCCTTGGAGTCCCAGGGAGCTTCCCCATAATCGGGGCCTTCGGGAGGGCGTTTCGAACAAAATGTGACCGGGACACCTCTCTGGCCCAGCCCTAGGCTGGGATCTCTAAGCGTCCCGTTCGGGGGCAAAGTCCTTGGGGCCGGGGTTGGAGGGCCTGAGGCTTACCTTGCTCCGAGGTCCCAGCAGCGCGGCACAAGCAGCCACTCGGGCCCCGCTGCCTTTTCTTGTCTCTGACCACCAAGCCCTCCTTCCCCTTTGCTGGCCAACCCAGTGGGAGAATTGCGGGGGCGGGTCACAAGGGCAGTAATGACTGGGCGTCGAAAGAGGATGTGGGAGTGCGCACCCCGAGGCCCAAGGCCAGGGTTTTCCCGGGAAGAGGAAGCTGACCCTTCCGGGGGGGGGGAAAGACGCCCCCCCCCCATTTCCGCCCCCGGGTCTCACTTCGGTCCTCGGGCAGCCTTGGCCCCCGCCCCTCCGGCCTGCGGGGGCCCTTTCCGCAGCCTTTTTAATCCTCACAGAGTACCGGGCGGGGGGGGGGGGGGTGCACATGGGACAGCGAGTGGTAGCGCAGGCTCTGGGCTTCTGACAAGGCAGGAAACTGAGGCTCGGAAGGCTAGGGCACTTGAACCAGATCCTACGGTCAGTGGGAGCCACGGGAAGCCGCACCCAGCGGGGGGAGGGGGTGGAGGAGCGGGAGCAAAGGGGCATGGCCTGTCGCGCGCCTCCAGTTTCCCCACAAGCTCACTGGCTCCCCCGGCCTGCCCGAGCTGCCCGGAACGCAGCGGGGGACGGGGGAGGGCGCGAGGAGGGAACGTGTGTGCGCGTGCGTAAGGAGAGGAGCGGGCGGGGGCGGAGTTGGGGATGGGGAGGATCGGACGGTCAGCGCCCATCCCATCCCATCCCATCCCATCGCATCCCATCCCAGTCTGGTCCGGCCCAGCCCAGCTTCGGCTAAACTAACCCCGCCCTGTCTCCCGCTCTCAACTTCGTTCTCATTTGTACTACTTTTTACTAGGGAGCAAGGCGAGGCTTCAGAGGACCTGGATTCGAATACTGCCTACCATCTTTGTGACCTTGGGCAAGTCACTCGACCTTTCTGGGGCTCAGTAAAATGAGGAGGGGGGGGGTGTACTAGATGAACCCTGAGCACCTTTCACGTTCTCAGAACCTAAGGATCCTGATCAACTGTGAAGTTGCCACCTTATTCGGAGGAAGGGGTGGGGGTGGGGAAATCTAGGTCGACCCCCCAGGTATTACCACGGAGTAAACTGAGGTGCCAATGAGGGACTTGGCCAAGATCTCACTGCTAGCAAGCTCCAGGGTTGGGGGTCGGACCCACATCTCTTGATGCTCTGTTCGGTGCCTTTGGGCTCATTCCCATTCGCCCGTACACTGCACTGTCTATGAAGCCTGCAATCACATTAAACCCACCAAAGTGACTGAACGGTTCTTTTTCTCCGACGCCAGGCTTAGCCACTTGATTGCCTAGTGGCTGGGACTGATGGATGGCCAGGTCTGAAAATGGGAGAGGAGAGGGGGAGAGGAGGAAAGGGGAATAGGGAGGGGGCCGAGGAAGAGGGAGAGGGGGGAAGAAAAGAGGCCCACTGAGGGTTGAAAACAAGCCTATTGTCCCTTGTTGACCCATCAAGGGTACCTTGACTGGTTTCCCTTTAGCAACAGAAGTGAGGGAGGGAGGGTGCCCTCGTTCTTTTCAGGTCGCCACCAATGAAGGAGCCCCAAGTCAGCCCTCAGACATTGCAATGAACATCCCTAGCTCTTTATTGAAGTCCTATTACAGGGGGCAACTAGGGGGCAAAGTGAATAGAGCACTGGCCCTGGAGTCAGGAGAACCTGAGTTCAAATCCAGCCTCAGACACTTAACACAAAAACTAGCAGTGTGACCTTGGACAAGTCACTTAACCCCAACTGCCCTGCCTTCCTCCAAGAAGCAAAAAAAAAAAAACCTATGTTTATTACACCAGTTAGTCCCAGTCCTTAGAGAAAAGTAAAGCAAGAAGAAAAAAGAAGAGAGGAGGAAGGAGGTCATTATCCCTCCCTGGAAATCAGTCACTTCATCTGTAAAATGGGAAAGCAATGCTGACTTCCCAGGGTTGTGGTGGTAAAACATTCCATGTAACTCCTTCATTTTACTGCCCTTTCCTCAGTTTATCCCATAGCTTAGAAACTTGTTTCATCAGGGTAAACATACCCCTAGGTCAGTATCCTACACACAATTGCTTTCCCAGGAGCCCAGTCACTTTCAGGTCATCCGTGATAGAAATGGAACTGGGAGTGAGAGAAAGTGAAGGTTTGGCCCCAGAGCTGCCTCCAAAGAAGCAGGTGTATTTGGACAAAGGACAACATGTGTCAGCCTGATCAAACAATGGAGGCAGAACAGGGGAGACATCATAACTAGCCTCTTCTCCATCTAGCACCCACCTGCCTTTCTTAGTCTGCTCCAGGCTGGAAGAAATGATTAAAGTGCATCACCTTTCAAGACATCTACAAACAAAAAGAGGGGGCTGGAATACAAATCTGGGACTTAAGCCCAGCTGAATTGGCCAAAGTTGAGCAATAATATGATATGACCTGGATGTTTCAAAAGGGCTGATTTATTTCACCAGCCCTCTTTCAGTAGGTGCGAGCTGGTTTTTGTTTTTTGGTTTGTTAAACCTTTTATAGTAGTATATACTTTTCATTTGTAGGAGGCAGAGTGGTGTACTGGAAACCATGCTAAATTTGATGTCTGAAGTTCTGGGTATGAATCACAGCTGCAGCACTGCTTATCTGTGTGACCTTGATCAAGTCACTTTCACGCCTCAATTTCTTCCTTCTTAAAATAAGGAAATGGATTAGATCAGAGGTATCAAACACACATTACTACTGTAACACTCCGAACTGCTCCTGGAACTGTATTAAAATGTGATTGGGAAATATTAAATTAAATAAATCAAATGCTATGGAATAGAGATAATGTTAATATGTGGTTTTCTAAGGCAACATGTGGCCAAAGAGATCTTTATGTACACTTTAGTGGCCCTGTTTTTATATGAGTTTGACACCACTGAATCAGATGGTCCCTTCCAGCTCATCACACTCTCATCCTAGGAAAATCCCCCCAAGGAGGAAGTGGGCCAGTACTCGAAGCCAAACTTCTGACCCAGCATGGACTCCCTAAGGTATTCTTTCCTTTCCTACAGCACAGGTCAGCACCCCAGAACTCTTGAGGATAGAAATCCCAATCTATAACATTTCTGCCCATCTTAGGCCAGCATCACCACCTTCCTGCCTGGAGTCCCTGCTTCCCCAAGCTGAACTTGATGGTTAGATATTCATTGGGAGTAGAAATTAATCTTTAAAAAAAATGCTTTGAGATGAGGAAGTCAAGCATGGAATGGAAGGAGGTGGGGGAAGAGTAGATATAATCACCCAGAAGACATCTCTGCTGAACCTCTTTGAAGTCAGTACCAATTATTGTGGCATAACACATTCAAAGGAAGGAGACACCACAGTGGCAATTTCGGAAAATTCTCAGCTATCCCACTGAAATGTGTAGGCCTTTCTAAGCAGGAATGGGCTAAGTGGGATTTTTGCTTTATCCTTCCCATAAGTCAAGGCCAGCCATAAGCAAAAAGCCTGACAATGGCCCCTGGGCAAAAACAGCATCAGGCTGGAAAGGATGTGAAAAGAGTGAATTGGGAGGCAGAGTTCACAGAGACCCTGGCCTTGAAACCTAGCCTGACCTTGGGCAAGAGTGGGAATAACTGGGGTGGCTATGTCGCGCAGTAAGTAGAGCACTGGAATCAGGGGGACCTGAGTTCAAATTCGGCCTCAGACACTTAACACAAAAACCAGCCGTGTGACCTTGGGCAAGTCACTTAACCCCAAGTTGCCTCCAAAAAGCAAAAAAAAGAGTGGGAATAATCACCAGCATTTATATAGTGCTTTAAGGCTGGCACAGTGCCATACGTATGGTATCTCACTGGGTCCTCACAACAGCCTTATGAAATGGGTGTTATTGTTCATCCTTTTCACAGATAAGGAAACTGAGCCCAAGTGACATGTACAGTCACACAAGCAGGAAATATAGGAGGCAGATTTGAATTCAGGTCTTCCTGGCTCCAGGTCTGGCACTCCATCCACTATGCCATCTACATACCTCAAAAGTCCCAACCTCTCCAAGCCTCACTTTTCCTATCTGTAAAATTTAGGGGACCAACATTGACACTACCTACCTGTTTGAATGATTCTTTTTAAACTTTGAGGCACTAGGGGAAATAATCCATTTCCCTAGAATCTTAGCACCTCAGAGGCCCTTGGCAATAATGCTCATTCGCCTGCAATATGGAATTGAGTCTTTGTAAGTTGCTCTGAGCCCAGATCAAGGAACTGGAAATGGGAAATCCCACAACTTCCTCTTCAAAGGGCTGTTCACAACCTCCTTTCCATACACTGGTTTTACTGAGGCCATTGGTTGGTGGGTTGTTGACCAAAATGACATCACCATGCTAAAGTCAAGTTTCAATGTGGTCGACTCTGGCCGATCAGACCAATACAAGCTCAGAATGCTCTACCACAGGTCGGTCACAAATAGTCCGTGTGAACTTTTGAGGTGGATTCTCCAAATTTGCTCACCCTTCGTTTCCTTTGATCTGTTTCAATTCTGCTTTATTCATAGAGCATAGCGCCTTCGCTGATTTTGGGCACACCATGCTGGGCTAGTGTCTCCCATGTCACACAATCAATCCCAAAGTCCTTGAGAGAGACCTTGAGAGTGTCCTTGTATCACTTCTTCTGACCACCATGTGAACGCTTGCCCTGCGTGAGTTCTCCACAAAAGAGTCTTTTTGGCAAGGGTATGTTTTGCATTTGTTTTACTGAGACCACTGGGAAGGGGAAAAGCTGTTAAACTGCTCCTCATCTCTGTATCTCTTCAGGTAAGGCAAAGATAATCTGCTTTTTAGACAGCAGCCACATGAAATATGAGTTAATATCAATCAATGGAAAAAATCCTTCAAGAAATGAGGACAAAGACTGGTACCCCCAACGCTCAGCACCCTGCCCCGCCGCAGATATTCAACAGAGGTGACTAGTGTGGAATAAGAATTAAGCCAGATAGGGGGTTTTAGGGTTTTTTTTTTACTTCTGCTTTCTCTTGTGAGATCATAGATAGGTGGGGGGAGTAGTGCATTTCTAAGGGCTTGAGGAGCAAGAGCAAGGTTCCCCATCTTGTAGAAAAGCAGTTACTGCCTTAGGAGAAGGGCAGTCTGTAGAGGGTGACAGCTGCCCCCCAACCCTCCTGATGCTTCCTTGTGTTATGGGGCTATCCTGCCTTGGACACAATTCCTGATAGATCACACTAAGTTGCATAGGCGTTGTGTATGGCTATGGGTATTGAGGAACCATCCGCCCAGCAAAGACCAGCCCAAATAATTCTAGGGAAACAAAACACCAGCTGATGAAAGCTTAGGTCAGTGGGAAAACAAGGACAATTTGCACTCTGATACATAGTGTATTCAATGCCTCTCTCTCTCTCTCTCTCTCTCTCTCTCTCT
>NW_027187259.1:2997003-3007710 GCF_028583685.1 Petaurus breviceps papuanus | reverse complement strand
TCTCTCTCTCTCTCTCTCTCTCTCTCTCTCTCTCTCTCTCTCTTTCTGTCTCAAAATCTTTTACATGGAAGCCATTTGGGAGGAGGAAGGGAAGGAAGCTTGGGAGGTACATGTAAAAGACTTGCAAAAAATCCAAGCTCTTTATGTTGCAAAAGTTCTTTCGTCATGTTTTTGTGTTAAGTTTAGAAATAGGATCCAGTGACATATGCACTCTAAGGAAACTCCCCAATAGGAAGGTGGCCCATATTTTGTGAGTCCTTAGGTAGCAGGCTTCAGGTGAAGGAATGCCACCTCACTGAGCATTAGCAGCATTAACATACCAATTCTGTTTGAATTGCTTTCTGGACTTGGAAATGTTTATTAATGCAAATCAACAAAAAGAGATCTCTGAATTCCTAAGGCTATCATCAGGGAAAGACTGAAGACAAGCAAACATCCAGACTGGGCAGCTTAGCCTGCTAGCTCTCTAATGCATTGCTCTGTACTCCAAGCATGGGTTTTTCCTGTTAAAATTGTGATATGAATTGGGTTGGGGTGACTCTAACCTGTGCATTTTAGCATTTAGAATTTATAGAAAAACAAGGCAATATGGTGCAGTAGAAAGATTGTCGGCCTTGCAATCAGGAAGCCCTAAGTTCAAGTCCTGACCCTGACACAAACTGACAGGGTGAATGAGGGCCCATCACTTAACTCCTTGGTGACCCACAACTACAACTAGCAGACAAGATTCTGATCTTCGGGTGAAGGGAGTTGCCACACCGGGAGGCCCTGAGGCTGATGAAAGCACAGACCCACCCCAGCCCCCTCCCCAAATAGAAGGGGATTCTTCAAACAGTCATTGAGGCAGCACTGTTTGGGCTCTGAAGCTGTCACTGTCATCAAACTCTGAAAAAGTCATTTGCACAGGGGACATCAAATTATGCTTTGATATAGCTAGCCTTCACGGGCTATCTACATGGAGACAAGAATATCAACTTTAGGACGTCTAAAGACTTTCCAATCTGATTTTAGTTCACTGTTTTTGAAGTCTTTGAGTCACTCTCTATATCTGTCTGTCTCTCTGCTCTCTCTTTTTCTCTCTCCATTTCTGTTTTCTCCACCTGTCTCTTCTCTACATCTCTTTCCATATGTCTTTGTCTCTGTCTGCTCTCTCTTCATCTCTCACCCTCTGCTCTCCCTGTCTCATTCTCTGCTTTGTCCATCTCTCTTCTCTTTCTCTCTATACACACACACATATACATACACTTATATGTGTGTATATATATATGTATATCTCCATATCTCTGCTTTCTCCACCTCTTCATCTCTTTTCTTTCCATCTGTCTGTCTCTCCATCTGTCTCTCTCTTCTCTCCCTACCTCTGTCTCATTCTGTTCTGTCCACCTCTCTGCTCTTTCCATTTGTTTTATCTCTCTCTCTCTCTCTCTCTCTCTCTCTCTCTCTCTCTCTCTCTCTCTCTCTCTCTCTCTCTCTCTCTCTCTCTCTCTCTCTCTCTCTCTCTCTCTCTCCCTCTCTCTCTCTCTCTCTCTCTCTCCCCAAGTCCTCTGCTTCTGAGGCCCTCTCCATTGCATCACGGAATGCTGAAGGTTCCACACAAAATGAAACTATCTGCTTGTGTGGACAAATGGCTTGCTTAAATACTGCCTGCTGGTAATGAATAAAGCATTGGACTTTGGATCCCTAGAGCTTCCATATAGTAAATGGAGACTTGAATTCAAATCTTAGTCTGGCTGTTCACTGTGTGTCAGTGACCTTGGATACATAACTTCCCCTCTCTGGCCTGTTTCCTCCTCCATAAAATGAAGGGGTTGGACTATATCTGAGAGCTCTTCTATCTCTAATAGTTCATTATTCTCTGAGTAAATGCCTGCCTAAGAGACTGTAAGCAGGACTTTGAAGGGAAAGGACATTAAGACCAGGGAGTGAGGAAGGTGCTTCCTTCGGTTCCATTTGGGGAAAGTCCCCAAGGTAAGCAGCCAGTACCCCATTTAACTGTTTTGCTTCATTCCTAGAAAGAAGGCTAACTGATGTTTTAGTCGGTCATCGGGTTTAACAGACAGGATCTCAGTAATAGGGTTTGGGTTTTCCTAAATTACTCATATAATTTGTTGCTTCAGAGCTCCATCTCAACATGCCTAGAGACCTTAATTCAAGTTAAGAAATGCAGATTTATTCAACTATTCTCCATCCTGACTGTATAAGGAATTAAAAAACCAAGAAATATACCCCCTTGATAGTAAGGCAACTCAGCATATAGGATGGTCTTATTTAGAGAATTTCCACAAGCAATGCATATACTGTGCTTCTTAGATTGGCACAAGGGAATTGTGAATTTCTGCTGCCATGGCAACAGCAGCATTCAGGGCCCCAGGCTCTCATTTATAAATTCAAGTCAACGAGAAGAAAAGGTTTGACATCTTGAATTTTTCCTTACAGCCAACTTTTCAAGAACACATTTTATATATGGAAGGATACTTGTAGCAAGGGGCCCGAAAAGGGGGGGGGGCAGGGATGAGAATGGAATGGATTTTTTTTCCCTCAGCTCTAACCCAACCCCCAGCCACCCACTTGTCTACCACTGTGGGCTTTAAGCATGGCAGAAAGGAGAAAGGAGAGGAAGGGGAAGAGGCAGCAAGGGGGAAAGGGGAGGGGAGGAGTAAGGAGAGGAAGAATAAAAGAAAAGCAAACATAGGTAGGCTTTGCTCTGAAGTGGGGGGAGGAATTAGACATTTTTTTTTAAACCCTGCTATCCTTCCATTCCACTACCCCACCTCCCACCCCCCTCCCACACACATACCCCTGGAGCCATACAGCAAACAGGGCTGGCAAGACCGAAAGCCTTTGAGAAGCTCAGTCCTTTCCGGATTTTGAGAAATCAATTTTGGCCGAGGGTGGTGAAGGTGCAGAATAACTGCATTTAAGGAATTAGTCATCCCACAGGTAGATTTACATTTTAATAGGGACTTGGGAGAGAGTGGCATAATTGTAAAGGGCATGTTCATTATGTGGCACTTTGGGGGCATATTTCCAAACATCTTGGTTCAGACCAGACCTAACTGAATTTTTATACACACACACACACACACACACACACACACACACACACACACACACGTGTATATATATTTGTGTGTGCAGGCACGCATGCCCATGTGTATGTGTGTGTGTATCTTTATGTATATATTGAAATCCTTTCTGAAACAATAAAGGGGATGGTGTTAGATGAAATATTGCTATTCTAGGTAGGAATCCATATTTCCACTTGGGAAATAGAAGGGGTGGAGGAGTATATTTCTGTTCATATTTAGGGCCAGAACAAAGAGACCAGACAATCCAAACATCCAAAATGTGGAAGCATCTTAAAGAGTTTTATTGGAATGGTAAATCATTTGTTTCAAAGCAAAGATATTTGTATTTAAGCTAAAGAAAAAAAATAGGGAGAAGGGGGAACAATCTTTGAGAATCTTCAGCGTTCATAACTGAATCAGAAGCATAACAGACAAGCCGCGGCTTTTCCTTCTCTTGCCTCACCTTCCTTTGGATTCCACCCTCCCCTCAGAGAACTACCCAGGGCTCGGGCACTAATGCCAGGGCATTTAACTCCTCAGAAGCTTTTACTCCCTCATGCACCTATGATTCTTAACCTGGGGACCATGGATTCCCAAGGGATGTTTGGGTAGATTTCAGGGGCTCTGTGAATTTGGGTGGGGAAAAAAATGCATCTTTATTTTCATTAACCTCTCACTGAAATTGAACATTTCCTTTAATTGTGAATGTTTTTTTAAAAAGTCATTCTGAGAAAGGGTCCATAGGTTTCAGCAGAGTGCCTACAAGGTCCATGACATCCAAAGGTAAAAACTCCCTCCTAAAGCAGGAGCACAAAACCTGTAGATATGAAGCTAACAGCCCTGCTCTGTTGTCCTCCAACCTGATGAAATAAATCTGTTTCAGAGAAAAAATATTAGCTCAAACACCTCAAATTCATCTTTTTAGATTGATAGCCAACCATCAGATCTGATCCACCAAAAAAGTAATATGCCAGGATCTCCCCTAAAAATTCGACATCAGAAGGGAGGTTTTCTAGGGCAATCTGATTTTCTTTTCTCATCAAAACTCCCCCCCCCCCCCATACCATTCTGGTTTTCACTGTCTCATCTACTTTATCACATCTGGGTATAGGGGACACAGCTAAGGAAATAAAGAAGTACCCTTTAGTATGAAACTCAAATAACTGGGCAGGGCAGGCAGTCATATTTTTTCCCCTTTGGATGAATGTGTCACTTTATCAGTTGTGAGCCACTTAGCTGGAACTGGAGGCTAGCCACTCAACAGAATCCCCTCCTTGGGCTAGCTTCCTCCCTTGCAACCAGTACAGAGTTAGAAGGGCAGTATTGTCCTCTGTGTGGGAGATAAGGCCAGGGACCGGACTGGACCTTTCATTTCACTGATAATGAACTTGTGGAAAGTCTTAGCCAATGCAGGCTGGCATCTTCTCAAAAACAAAGTCTTCAAGAGTTGCCTAGAGCACTGAAGGGTTAGGTGATTTGGCCAGAGCCACACAGTCAGGATGGGTCCAAAGGAGGACTTGAACTCAGGTCTATCTGGCTTCGAGGCCGGCTCACTAGCCACTAAAACCTGTTTGGGGCCCAAACACTTCCCATCTGTTAGAATCTGACCCAGATACCTCTTGTCCCCCAGTATTCTTTATGCCATTATTCACACACAAATCAGTTGAATATTTGTTCTTAAAATATCTTTGTTAAAGCAACTTCAGAACCCTGAACACGGCCTGATGAACAAACTCAGAAAGGAATATTTAAACAGTTTTCTTTCCACTGTTTCCTGTACCCCTTCCTCCCCCTCAGAAGAAACCACATACTATTCATCTGGCATTACTCCTATTCATTTCAGATCCCCAGCAGTCTGTAATTTCTGTTTCTAAAAATGTTGATCTCACTTTAAAGCACTGTGCCCGTGTTGAACCTCTGTAAACAATGCCATATATTCATTACATGTTGATTTTGGCAAACGACACAGCAATGCATACAGCGCAGGGTAATGGAAAGTCACTTAAAGGAAAACGGGGGTGCCCATGGGGTGCTTTTAGTAGCAAAGGCTCTATGGTAAGAAAACTGCTCCCTAAGTAAGTGATGAAGGCCATATGGCTCCTTGCCCTTTTATCAGCCTTGAGGATTATGGTTTTAAATTGGTCCCTTGCTTGGATGGATACTCTTATTGGATGTTTGCTATTATTGAAGTGTAGAAAAGATAAATCCATCTAAACTTAATGTACTCACGAAAAAATATGCTTCACATGCTAAGAAAATGCATTTGCACAGTTGAGTTTCTAATTCCTATTTGCCAATTTCTAGAGCTTAGTGCCATGGTGATGTGTCATTTGAAAATTGAAGGGGAAAAAACAAGCCACAAAGCCACAGTACCAATTATCACCTGGGGAACGTTTGCTTCTTAGCTCCTCCCATGGAAACTCAGGCTCCTTGGGCGATGATTTTCTGCCCATTTTTCAGCCATATAATTGAAGGATTCTGTAGCACCCACGTTGACTCAAAGCCCAAGGGTCAAGTGCTCAGACAAGACCAGTCTTTGCACACCTCGAAAGAGAAGATTTAGACTCAGCTGAGTAGTCATGCAAGGGACCTGTCACCTAAATGTTTTTCTGACTTCTCAATGGAAAGGGGCTTGTGTATGTAGATCACCAAAATGAGCAATGCAGGAGCTAAGAAGCCCCAAGAGTATGTGTCATGCACAGAACACAGTTTCCATCTACAAAAGAATTGGAATATCGGAATGGCCATAAGTCACCGTGACAAGTGCCAAATGATGAATACTGCTTATGGCTTCTTTAAAAAAATCACAACAGAAGCACATTAAAATTGTACACAAGCACTTGCTTGGAAAAATCCAGGAGGGCACCGAGGCATCGAGTCAATTAGATAGATTCTCTTTCCCTCCCATTTTATTGGGGCTTCTCATATGCTTAAGAACAACAGGAGCTTGAGAGATATTTAAGCTGCAGTAACAATAAAAATGATAATATAAAAAAAGAGATTTTTGTATTACGATTACAAAAAAGAGGGGGGTGCTCCATCACATAGACTTGGAATTTTACAATAATCATCTCCCATAAGCTCTACCCATAGAACATTCACATTTTAATCATGTATTCCATTGGCTATCATTTGGACGCTGAGCACACCAAGCAACAGATTGATGCCGTAGACATGAAGCCTATTGTTTTCTGGAAGCCAAGATCATTTTGCTATTTTAGAGAAGCGACTGTGGTGGCAAATCCCTCCTGAGCAGGAGGCACAGGGCCAGGAGGCAGAAGGGTTCACGCTTGCTGCTTTGCCAGGGCTTGGGCTTCCTAAAAGACAAAGACGAAGTCAATTAAAGTGCCCCCCAAACAGCTGCCTGGAGCTACTAGGACAAAATTCTATTAGTCTAAATAACTACCAAGTTCCTTATGTTCCTCGATACCAGTTGCTCAGAAAGTAAATGTAGTTCAGCCTACCAATGATTATTTCTAAGTTCAGAAGGATGTGATACTTTCCAGTTTATAAAGTTCATAAACTTTTCAGTTTATAAACCCTATAAGCTAAGAAGGGTGAGGATTACTAAACCCATTATGCAGATGCTCAAACTGAGGGTCACAGAGGTAAAGTAATCTGCCCAAGATCACACAGGGAGTTAAGTAGCAGAGTCAAGCTAAACCCAGACCTTCTGACTCCAAGTTTACTGCCCAAATGTAAATAAGAAATCCACAACCTTTTATGTGGCAGTCTCTAATTTCAGAAACTTGTAAGATCCCTTTCCCACAATTCCAGTCCTCCTCTGATGCTTTGCTGAGGCCTGGAAATGGCTCTGGGGTGTTGAAGACTTATACTAACGGAAACCTCAAAGCGCAAGGAGATGGAGTCTGGGGCCCAGCCCAAGGGCTAAAGGGCTGGTCACAGCAACTCCAAACAGTGGCAAAGAAGGCACAGAGTGGGAACACCTGCAACGACAGGCCTTCTGAGCAACTGTCCAGATGTCTGCCTCCACTGGGCTCTTCCTATGGTCCACGGAGATACTCCAGTAAGGGAGTACACAATGTCAAACATGTGGTAGGTCTGCACCAAGCCACTGATGAGCCTAGGGACTCAAACATCCGTAATGAGTCAGCCTGTTTGCAGTTGAAGAGAGGCTAATAAAGATGCTTGGCACACATGTAAGGACTGGTGCTGGTGCTGGCACTGGCAGGGAGCTTTCTATCTCTTGACAGCATACGGTATCTTGGAGGAACTTTGAGATCTCTCCCGAGGCCAAAGACGGTGAAATGCACCAATTTCCTTTTATTTTTTAAGGTGGGTAGGGGTGGGGGAAGGTAAAGAAGCCTGCAGCCAGAGGTGAGAACATTCATTGTCTCTCCTGAAGGGGCCAACAAGTTTGAAAAGGACAACAGAGTAACAGAATGGCTTTAGGTCAGAATACTGGCTGTCTCTTCTTACTACTGGTGAGATCTTGGGTGAGGCCCTTCCCCAATACGGGCCTCAGTTTCCTCATCTGGAAGGTGATGAGACTGGACTAGATGATGGTCTCTGAGGTCCTTTCCAGGCCTACCTCTGTTAGTCCCTCACATGAATAAAAACGAACAAGAATAAGTCTCTACCAAAATCTTTGGTGAAAGATGAGACAGTAATGCTCCCTGTCCCAGGCAGGACAAAAAAGCAGAAACTTGATCCTAACTGAACAGCACCACTGACTTTAAAGAAGGGAGAAAAATAGAATGATGTGACCAGATTGGGCAAGACATGCGCCTCCCTCAACAGCAGGCTGCCTGTCAGAAAGGATAAACTCTGATGCGTAAATATTTAGACAGGAGCTCTATTGAAGGTGGGCAGGAAGTGGGGGGCAGGGGGTTTCAGCTCCAAAGGTGAACTGTTCTACAGAGGCCTCTCTGGGGATCTGGAAAGCAAACAGATTCCAAGTGCCAAGAGAATGGGGACACATCATTGTGGTGCCCCCACTGCCCATTACGGGGGGTGTGATTCTTTGAAGCCAGTCTGTCTCCATGATGGAGGGCTGGCTCTGCATAAACCAAAGGAAGATAGGTCGCCTACAAAGGAGGCGGGGGAACTGGCTTGGAATCCTGTCTCCAACACTTAAGATCTAGTGGGCACAAACAAGTCATTTCATCTTGCTAACCCTCAGTTTCTTCATCTGTGAAATGGGGCTATTATGACTCTCCTACCTACCTCCCAGGGTTGTAGAGAAAGCAATTTCAAAACCTTTCAGGGCCATGGAAAAGAGACTTATCTGCCATCAGGAATTCCACCTGGTCTATTTCACAATGGTGGGGGGCGAGGGGGGAGAATGTCGATATGCAAGAATATAAAAAATTAAATGAACTGTAACCCCAAATAATAGGAAAATGGACATTACTCAGCAAGAAAAACTTGCCTTGATAAGAGATGCCTAGCTGGTCCTCCCACTTTCCTGAGGGGTGAGAAACTAGGACTGTGCATGAACACAGTCTGTTAATGCTGGCTGTGTCTCTAAGGCCAGGACTTACCGGGTACTGGATGGCAAAGTCCCATCTGCTTCAGGGGCCCCACATTACCTTGGTGCCAATCAAGTGGCCTGGCCGCATGAGCAATGAGCTGGGTATAGGTACCACCTGCCTAAGGCAGCCCAAGGAAAGCCTCTGCTATGGTTGGCCAGTGGCCCATAGACACACAGTGGCTGTTTCCTGTGATTTCTCCCTTGTCAGCAGCTGGGCCTTGATTAACCAGAATGCTCAGGAAAATGGGGCTTGTGGTTAAATAGAACTTTCTGGGTAAGTGAGTTGGCCTCCAATTTCTGTTTCAATTCTCAAATGATGTTTCTAAGCAGCGTCAGTGAGGAGAAGCCAGGGGTCAGGACTGAGCTTTGTCTTTGCTGCTCCCTGTGCTCACTGTCCATGGAGAGGGTCAGGAGAGCCGGCCGTATCTGCAGAGTCCCGCCACTCTCCTGACACATGGCCAAAGTGCCGCCAGATCGCACTGTCTCCTGTACTCGGTGTACCCAGGAGCCAGCTGTCTTTGGAGTGTGAGCATTACCAGCTTGGGAATGAGTAAATGCTACAGAACAAGGCTACATTTCTTGTTTTATTGCCTGACTAGATGTAGGAAAGTGATGGCAAATTCAACTTAAAAGTGCGTCCTGTGTCCAGGTTTTGTTTTCTTTTGTTTTCCTGGTTGTTACAAGTCTTCTTCACTCACACATGTGCATCCCTACTCCAGGTCCTCATCACCAGCTACCACATTACTGCAATGGCTTTAAGTCTTTCCATACTGCACACAGCTGCCAAGGCCATTTTCTTAAAGCTTAGGTCTGACCATGTCATCATCATCTCCCTCCTTTATGAACTCTAGTGGCTCCCTTTTACCTCTAGAACCAAATAAAACTCCCCTGTATGGTCCCCTCTACAGACTCTATGATCCAGCTATACTGGTTTGCTTGCAAATCCCTGAAGGTGAGCCTTCATTTCCTACCTCTGTGCCTTTGCACTGGCTGACCCCCATGCTTGCTGGGCTCTGGTCCCTCATCTCAGCCTCTTAGTTTCCCTGAAACCTTTTAAGTCTCAGTTCAAACCCCCTTTCTAGAGGAAGTTTCTCCTTCTCCCCTCCCCACCCCTCACAGTGTCTTCCTGTTGAGATCACCTTCCACTTAACCTGTATTTATCTCATATGTATCTTATAGGTATCTGGTTTTACCAAGTCATTAGAATGGAGTTCTGTGAGGGCAGAGACCATTTGTATCTTTGTGTCCCCAGTTAACATAGCACCTAGTAGGTCCTGCCCAAATACTTAGTGACTTACTAACCAACACCAGAAGCAGCTTTCCTTGAATAAATCCATACAATCAACATGTCCTTGTGTTTTCTGCTCCCCACCCCCATCTAGTTATCTGATCCGTCTTGTTAGTTGGTTTGGAGTTAAACTGAAGTAGTACCATATTGAGGAAATATGCCCTTTTTTCAAGACTGCTGTTTTTTAGTCCTGTCAAGCCAAAAGAAGGGCTTGGGGTAAGGGATGTCTTAGAGATCATGTGACCATTACTCTCATCCAGACCTTTATTACCTCTTGACCCAACCTCCTAGCTGGCCTCTACCCTTTCCCATCTATTGGAAGAATCTCCTGCCAAAATAACCTTGCTAGAGCCCAAGTCTGACCATGTTGCTCCCTGCTCAACAATCTTCAGGGGCTGCCCACTGTCTGGAAAATAACAAACAAGCTTCTCAGCTTGCCACTTAAAGCACTGGCCTCCAATCTCAGTCTCAGTTTATTTCACGTCACTCCCTTTCCCACAAATTACCATGTAGCTACTGTGCACCTATTTATCTGGGAGTAAGAATGATGACATCATCTGGGAGCTGCCTTTTAGCGCTCAAGCCCATGTTCCAAAGCAAAGATGACACTGAATCTTCAAGAAAAACTAGGCTGGAATCCTTCATGGACCATAACCTCTCAGCAAAGAGGCTGGAACACTAGTGGAGGGCTAGGCCACCAAAGTGCCCCGAGCTTGACCACATGCCATGCAGATTGTGTCAGCTGTAAGGGGGGAAGGAAGGCCGAGGGAAGGAAGGAAGGGACGGAGGGAAGAAGGAAGGAAGGAAGGAAGGAAGGAAGGAAGGAAGGGAGGGAGGGAGGGAGGGAGGGAGGGAGG
>NW_027187259.1:2938780-2996603 GCF_028583685.1 Petaurus breviceps papuanus | reverse complement strand
AAGAAAGAAAGAAAGAAAGAAAGAAAGAAAGAAAGAAAGAAAGAAAGAAAGAAAGAAAGAAAGAAAGAAAGAAAGAAAGAAAGAAAGAAAGAAAGAAAGAAAGGAAGGAAGGAAGGAAGGAAGGAAGGAAGGAAGGAAGGAAGGAAGGAAGGAAGGAAGAGAAGGAAGAGAAGGAAGGAAAGGAGAGAAGGAGGAAAAAAGGAAAGGAAGGAAGGAAGGGAAAGAGGAAGGGAGGAAGAAAGGAAAAGGAAAGAAGGAAACAAATATTTATTAAATGCTTATTACATGTCAGTCACTGTGCTAAGCTCTTTTTACAAATATTACCTCATTTGATCCTCACAAAAACCCTGGGAATAAGTGCTATTATTATGCTCACTTTACAGTTGATGAAAATCAGACAAACTGGGGTGGCTAGGTGGCACAGTGAATACAGCACCAGCCCTGGAGTCAGGAGGATCTGAGTTCAAATCCAGCCTCAGACACTTAATGCTTACTAGCTGTGTGATCTTGGGCAAGTCACTTAACCTCAATCGCCCTCCAAAAAAAGCAAAAAAGAAAGAAAGAAAGAAAATCAGACAAACAAGGGTTAAGTGACTTACTCAGGGTCACATAGTTAATAAGTGTCTGAAGCCAAATTTGAACTCAGTTTTTCTTGACTCCAAGCCCAGAACTCTATCCCCCATACCACCTAGCTGCCCCTTAGGGTACAGAACATTTGATCTCTAATCAGATGATCTGAGCTGGAATCCTAGATCTGCCCCTTGCTTGAACTTCTCTCCAACAGGACAGTGGCCCCCCCACCATCTGCACAACTTTGTGTTGGTAGCCCTTCATGGTTATAAGGTTTTGTCCTTTCAGCTCTGCCTCCTGGTTTCCTTCCCTTCTGCAGTTCCCCCTCTGCCAGTGTCTTCCCCTCAGAGATTATCTGCCTTCTTGGCCCAAATATTCTAGTATGTTTTGCCTGTTGTCTTTTCCCCCTTTAGAATATGAGCTGCTGGAGGCTGGGTTCTGTGTTTTGGCCTTTCTTTGCATCTCCAGTGCTTGGCACAGTGCCTGACAAATAGCACACATATATAGCACAGTGCTTGTTGACTGACTGACTGACTGCTCCGGTTCTCAGCTTCCTCCTCTGTAAAATGAGAGAGATGATGCCTAAAGTCCTTTCCAATTCTAGAGTCTATTATTTTACTCATGAGAAATAGCAAATGCATCTGAGGAATTAGCTTTCTGGAAGCAATACAGATGAGAGAAATGCTCAAATAATAGGATATTAGGCCTCAATGGGGTCTGAGAAGCCCCTTGGATATCTAAAGCTTCATGGCTATGAAAGCCTACATGGTCTCTTGGTACAGGAGGAGTGTCACATTTGGAGTCAAGTGAGCTGGGTTCAAATTCCAGCTCTACCCCATAATGCCTCTGTGACCTGGTGCATGTCACTTAACCTCTCTGAGCCTGGTCACTCACCTGTAAAATGGAGACAGGGCTGTTATGAAACTCAAATGAGATGTTAGTAAAGCACTTTGTAGGCCTTTAAGCACTAGAGAAATGTTACCTATAATGACTGACCTAATTCAGAATGAAGGGAAGGGAGCTACCAGATATGAATAATAGTAGTGGTGCTGGTGGCAGTAGTAATAGTAGTAGTAGCAGTAGTAGTAGTAGTAGTAGTAGTAGTAGTAGCAGCAGCAGTAGCAGCAGTAGTAGCAGTAGTTGTAACAATGATAACAACTGACATTTTGATAGTACTTTAAAGTTTGTCACACTTGAGCTTCATAACAGTGTTAACACATGACCCCTGACCTGCAATTCACTAAAAAGCTGTCCATTGATGCCCCTACTTGGCCTGGGTATCACTAAGACATTTACACAGCAAAGTCTCTGAAGACTTAAATTAGACAGAACTTAAAATAGGACATTTCATCCATGGGAAAAGCCAGTTTGGCAAGGATTAGACTTGGGAGGGTGACTCAGATCAGTACCCTATAGTCTCCAGTGAAAGCAGTAAGCATGTCAACCCCGCCTTTCTACACTGGAGGCAGAGTTCCTGTTAGCTGTGCTGCCTACCAGGGAAATATAGAGATATCATCAAGGGGCCATTCATTGTGGTCTTTGTTTTTTGGTTTTGTCTCTTTTATTTGCACTCTCATGGGATGACACACTTGACAAGGAATCTGACTTTGGCAAGAAAAAGGCTCCAAATTCAGCCAGCAGTTCACTGGCCAGCTTTTGAACCCCAGGGCTCACTCGTCAGGCTCACCAATAGAACCCTCTGTAGCATTTCTCCTCACATAGTGCCAAGAAAATGACCACAGCGTGGAACACATGTTGTGATTGAGGAAGGGACATGACAGCTCTAATGGAGTCTTTAACATTCTTTGTGAGCTGATCAATGGGAAACTAGCTGCCTTTGGGAGCTTGGTGGGAAAGTCTCATTGTTGCCTCTCTTAGCCTGGGATGTTATGGATCACATTTGGCTGTCTAGTCAGGGTGAACTTGTACTCTGGGTGGAAGAGGATTGCCAGGATTGCCTTGCATTCGGGAGGAGGCAGGGCTGCCAGTCTGTGATAGCCTACACTGCCCCCAGCCTCTCAGGAGGACTATTGTACAACATCAGAAATCATCATCTGTCAACTAGGAAGCAGAAGGAGAACCTACCTTTGACCCAGGTGGGGCTGTCAAGCCCAAAAAGGCATACACTGCATTATTTTCTCTGGCTTCAAAGAATGCATCGTAATCCTAAATGAAGAAGAAGGCAGAGGATTAGGAGTGCTGAGGGCCATGAAGGAAACAAGGACAGCAGACTGTAGAACTGGGCCGATTCTGGTGGCCCATGGTAAGCCTGATACTTTGTCCCTGATGTAGAGTGATCTCAATGCCCTGGTGCTAAGCTACCAGGAGATAAAGCAAAGGGGCAAAGCTCAGGCCCACAGCAGTCCTGGGGGCTTTGGAGGCAAGGCAACTTGTGAATTCCTTCCTCCAGCCCATGTCTAATTTCAAGCCACTTTAGACAGTTGTATCTTGGGAGAACCCTACAATTTCTCAGTAAGCAGTAGTTTCCTCTCTCCTCTGCTTAGAAATAGTCTTCTCCCAGACTGCTTCTCTCCCATTGTCCATCAGAGAAGAAATGTTCACCAGCGCCCCAGCTAAGTTTAAGCTTCTGAGGTCCTTGGGCAGAAGACGGAGATGGTGGGTGCTGAATTTGTATCCCCGTGTGGGGCATCTGGGGACCTGAGCAACAGCAATCAGATTTCTGAGAATTTAGAAGCCAGACTAACCCAGGGTCTGCAAGATTGAGGGAGGCTGGAGTTGTGGCTACAATCATTGTTATCCTACCAGGCCCACAGAACTTCTCCTAAAATAAAGAAAGAAAGAACTTCTCCTAAGTGACTGAAATAGTCACTTCAACAAGGCTGTAGGACATAACCCAAATTGAGCCGAGACAAGTGGTATTTTCAGATCTTGCTTGTAATTTTAAAAGCTGTAGCAAAATAAGTCTGCTGTTCTGCTTGATTTATTAGAAGTGAAAAAGCAGTCCTGATGGGTTTGCTTCTCCAAGATGACCTCTCTTCCCGGCTTGCCAAGTAGGGCCAAGGCTCCCAACACACATACTATAGCCAATGTTTTGGGCTCCCTGGAGCTAGTGGCACCTCACCCCAAGAAGCCCAAGCAGTCATTACAATCTTGTTCTTGGCTCCTTTTAACAAGGTGGAGCTCGCTTTTGCCACACCCAAAGTTTTCTCCAGAAATTAAGGCATCCATCTATAAGCAACATATTTCTACAAAGGCACCCCAACCACCAGCAATACCATCTAGCCTTTGAGGGAGGGAGGGAGTGACACCTTTAGATGCGAAGCAAACTGATTCCTGATATCAATGTCCCCTAAACAGTTCAAGACAAATCATGGAATTTTACAGGGGGCATCCAGGCTCTGCTTGAAGATATCCAGGGAGGGCAGGAGGGACCCATGACCTTACCTCCCCAAGCAGACTCTTGTACTTTGAGATAGCTCAAAGCACGAGGAAGCGCTCCCTTATGTTAGGCCTTAATTTGCCCTTTTGAGGACTAACAGACTAAGTCTAATCCTTCTTCTACCCATAATACCTGACTTGAGAGTAACCTTGAGCCCTCTACTGTTTAAAAAAAAGTCTTCTCCAGATACACTGGCCCAGAAGTCATTTTTTGTTGACTGTCTCCAAAGCAGCAAACAGACTTGGCCTCCAGTAACAACTGTGAGGATAGGCAGCTTTCTTGCTAGTTCAGAATGGGAGCAAACTCTGGTCAGGGGCTTGTGCCACAATCTGAGGATCTGGGCCCCTCTATCACATGCTGGTTGCCAAGGGCCATAAATCTACAAGGAACTTCAAAGATGTCTTCCAATTCTAAGCCTCAGGAGCATTTGAGACATGAAAGAATTGAGGTTTTCTCAAAGAAAAAAACATCTTTTTGTTTTTCCCACCTGAAAATGAAGTTGGTGAGCCTTGGATTGTACTAGTACAAGACAGATGGGATCCCTAGGCCTCTCCTAATAACTGACACACTCTCTTGTGGAAAAAAGCTGGTTGTGCCAGCTCAGATTCGAGCTCTTTCCTGGCACTTCTCCCCCGGCTGCTGCTGCTGCTGCTGCTGCAGACTGGCACAGGCAAGGCAAAAAACGGCCCCCCCCTCCCCCCCCCCCCCAATAAAGACTGGTGGCAAAGAAGGAGGAGGTTAATGGATGTGAAAACATCCATCTGGGCAGAGGAACCAGAGCAAGCTAGCGAGGTCTCCCTTTGTCTCGAGGCCAACAGCGCTTACCTGGGATTTCTCTCCACAGGGGGCATCATTTAACAAATGGCTGTTAAATTGAATGACGTTCTGGCTGCTTTAGAATTATTTTAGGTGCTTAATAAGTGCCTGTAGACTTGGCTCATGCTTTAGTTGGTTCATAGATGTCCCTTTTGTCTGTCAAATTAGACTGTAAGCACCTCAAGGGCAGGGCCTGTGTTTCAGCCTCCTCTTATCTCTACCTGCTGGGGCTCAGCATGGTGCCAGGCCCATAGCAAGTATTCAATAATCCCCTTCTGGAATAAAGGCATGTCTGAGTAAATGCAAACACGAATAAATGAATGAATGAACGGGGGCAGGGAGAGTGTTCTAACTTCTAAAAGCCCTTTCAATTCTTTATGATGTCACAGGAGCAAGTAAATATTTGTTGAACCGAATTGAGCAAGACATTCTAAGCAGTCAATTAAAAAAAACCAAAATCAGTCAAAAGAAGAGTGCCATATGGGACGACTCAGGCTCACATGCTTTATACAAAGAACCTGGAAAGACAATAGGGGAAGATAAACAAATGAGAGCAAAGGTTACTCCCCAAAATGAACTTGTCTAATGGCCCAATGGCCAGCTGGGATTCAAACCCAGATCTCTGTAGGCTGCTAAACCTTCTGGCAGCTGACCTCCAGTAAACACGGCTGCCCCAAGTGAGCTCTCCTACCAAGAAGTGGAGGCCCAGGGGTTCCTGGCACACTTTGGAAATTGCCTCCCCCAGATGCTACTATCAAGGCCTTGCTTCAAAGGAGTTTAACTACCAAAGATCACAAACTATTAGCATGGCTTCCTCTAGAGCAGGTCAGGCTAGACCACCCCCATTTCCTTTATGGACAGGGTTACTAGACCATTGACTTGAAGGAGAAAGGCCTCAATATCTCACACATCAAAGCTGATGGGATGGTGGGGGTGGTGGGGCACTCCATCACAACCAGCACGTATGCCAATGTGGAAACCCTATGGCCAATTCAAAGACAAATAAGATCGTGAAAACCTCCTTCGTGAAAACAACCGTGGGCTGGGAGGAAGAACAAGAAGGTTGGGTTTTGGTTGTTTTTTTTTTTTACCTACTTAGAATCAAGTAATGAGAGGAGCTGAATCCTTTCCAGGGGTTTCTGCCATAGACATACCAGAAATAAAACACCTAGTTGTTCTGACTGGAAGAAATCAGGATGAAGGCTAGTAAAGGAAATCTGAGATCAAATTCCTAACGGCACTGCATTTCCTGTGGAGGATTCACGTGTCTGACAGCAGACAGGCCAAAGAAGAGGGTGCAGGGTAAAGGCCTAGCTGGAAAATGGACAGAATTCCTGAACTGTCCTTACCCCACGGTACTGGGACTCGTTGAAGATCTGAGGGGGAAGCGGGTTCCCCGTGGCTGGACGACTTTCTTTAGGCACGTTTTCACGCATCCATTTCCGATTCTCTTCACTGGCTGCAATATCTTTTTCTTCAAATCCTATCTTGTTTGCTTCCAAGAAGCCCAAGACATCTTGCTGTTTCTTCTTAATCTAGAACAATAAAAGTCATCCCCCCCACCAAAGAAAAATATTACTGATGAACAGACAGAAATGACTTTAGATATGTTGCTTTCAGGTCAAGTGAGTAGGGAATTGGAATGAAGAGGGCAGAGCCAACATAGCCACCATCCCCAGAGAGCCTGCTTTGCCTTCTCATGTCTGCTCACTGAGGACCTTGAAAAGAGGCCCCCAAAGCTTTTTTTCTGAGCCCCAAACTTTTTCGCTCCTCTCACACAGCTGACAACCACAAACAACCTTAAGTAATAGAGCTAATACCTGATGAGGCAGCCAGACTGCTCAGTTTATTTACAATACAGAATATTTTCAATAGAAATGATCCTTGCCCAGCTTTTCTGCATGCAGCCACATGTTTAGGGTGGTGTGGCCTGCCAAGCAGGCATCATGTGATGCTTATCTTCTCATTTCCTTGTGGGGCCTAAACTGAAAGGACTGCACTGAACAGATGTGACTGAAAACCATCCACTCCAGGCACAATTCGGGGGTGAAAATGACATAGATTCTCTAACAAATGAAACAAATACAGGAAAAAAAAAAGACTTTGGGATTACTGCCACCCTCTTTCGGACATGGATGCAATTTGCAAGTAGATGGAAGAGCCGCCCAGGAATGTAAGTCAATCTTTTTGAAGTCCCCCTCCCCGACTGGCCCCCAACCCAGAGAACACTAAGCCACTTCTGGCCATGTGTCAGAAGTCTGAGATTTAAGGTACCTTTCCCCTGTGCCCCAGCACAGGGCAGAGCAAGGGAACAATTGCTGCCTGGAGGGAACAGCTGTTTTCCAGCAAGCTACGCTAAGCTTGCTTCTCGTCTGTCGTGCCAAGGGTCAAGTTTCTTTGAAAGAATGGAAACTCACACTGGCTCGGGGATGACTGACAAGGCTTCTGCCTTAGAAAAAACCAGTGTGAGCATTCAGAGTGCCAAGGGAAGAACAAAACCTTGCCCCCGATGCTGCTGCAGATGACAAATCCAGAGCTACTTTAATGAAAGCAAACGCCAACCAACCAGAGAACAGTTCAGGCCTGGGGGAGGGGGGTGGGGTGACCTCATTTTATAATTGTGTCATTATGTTTTCACAATGAACACCTTAATAAGTCCTGAAAGCGACCAAATGCCAGGACACAAATGTCTAGAAGTGACTTACAGAGACTACTTTTTGTTATCATTTGATAATATGATATGGCAGAAAGAAGATTATAGTATTAAATTGGAGGCATTATTATTGAATGCCTACTATGTGCAAGGTGCTGTCCAAGGTAGTGGGGAGCACAAAGGAAGCATACCACCACAGAGTACCTTGCTCTCAAAGAGCTTACAATCTAGATGGATGTAAACATGCAACAAGACGAGGTAATGCTGAGACGCGGCCTAGTGTGGCGACAGATTTAAGTCCTGCTTTTCAGCCAGACAGATCACATCACCTCTCAGCACAACAGGCCACTCTTCAATCTGCATCTGTAGAAGGAGCTCCCTATGTTGGGAGAGCCAAACCATAATTCCTCTGCCCCACAAAGAAGCAAAGAGACAGGCCTAGATAGTATTGAAAGAATAGTGCCAGGAGGTTCAGAAGATGGAAGGGACATTAATCAAATTATTCACTCAGAAAATATTGATTAGCCATCTATTGTGTGCCTAGCACTGTACTATTGCTGTGGGGAGAGACAGAGACCTGTAATGTAAGGCCTCTGCCTTCAAGGAACTTACCATCTAGTGGAGGAGGGGAGTGTGACACATCCATAGATAGAGAAGGAAATTAGGGTATAAATACAGAAAAAGAGTGTGAGAGGCAGCCCTGGGTTAAGTCATGTCTCTGATGCATACTAGGGCCCCAAGCAATAGTCTAAAACTAGAAGGTATAAACAAGTTGCCCACCTGAATCAAGGAAGAGAGTTCCCAGGATTGGAATTCACAGCACTAAAATCCCAGATCCAGACCACAACAAAACCAAGAACAGTTCAAAGGCTTGAGGATCGGTTGAGAAACCCAAAATGCTATGAGAACAGAGAAAGAGGAATCGCTTTTTCATGACCGCTACTGGCTTTAATAGTAACAAGGCAAATGCTGGCTATATCAGACTTCCTCCAAGTGGCCTGGATCCATGATTTCATCAGGGTGACCACTCCATCCAACAACACAGATTGGAACAACTTCCTTCACCTTAGAGGAGGCCGTTTCATGAACTGTAAGTGGCCAAAGAAATTCAGCAGCTGGTCGCTGGCCTTTGGTGCTGAGCACACTCAGGGCCCTCCCACCCTAATCGGACCTGGCAGAGCCATGCCCCAGCCTTAGAGGGCCCAGACTCACCTCTAGGCTACCAACCAACCAATCAAGAAGCAACTACTAATTTCAATACTGAGGCATCAGAGTAGGGAGTGAATGGAAATAGATAGATGCATGTCTATCTGTATCATGAATCTATCCTATACAGTTTGAGCTAACTCATCTACCTTGAAAAAAATAGGACAGCATTAAGGCTCCAACAGACCCACTGCATTCTGAGCACTGAAAACACAAAAACTACAAGACATGTTGACAATAATCTAAAACAGGGGTTAGCCAACTATGGCCCATAGGCCAATCCTTGTGACAGACTAACACCCCCTCCACACACCCCTTTTATAAAAGGTAAGATAAAAATATAAGCTCCCTGAGGGCAGGGGCTGCTTTGTTTCTGTCTTGTGTGTCCCTACTATCAGTGCCTGGCACATAGTAGGTGCTTACTAAATATAGGTTGAATTGAATTGGATGAATGATCACAATTTCTACTGTTCAACTCTGAATTTACAAACTGAGGCCCACAAATGGATTTTTTTAAAAAGACAAGTGAGAGTGAATTAAAAAAAAAAAAAAAATATATATATATATATATATATATGATAGCCAGTCTTCTCCAACTGGTACCATTTCTTTTCAAAGGCCACTTGAGGAAAGGCGGTTCTGTTTCCAGCACAGCGAGAGGGAGGGTGCAGGAAAAGCACTGCTGTTTACCTAGCCGGCTCCTCCAAATTTACCCTGGGACAAAACAAGCTGACATTTCATCTCATAAACCACTCCTGGAAGCAAAGTCTAATGTGAAAGCCCTGCCCCCACTGCCTGCCACTGGTCAGGCCACCAGGCTGATCCTGGGACTGTTTTTAATGAATGTCATCATCGGACATTAACTCCCTGGCTTCCTCTTGCTCAATCCAATCGCCATAAGACACACTTGTTTCCAGCTGTTCGTTTTGGCAATGTTTTCAAGAGCGACCAGGCCAAAACTCTTTCTTCACATACTCTCCTCAGCCCAGCCGAGGGGCCAGGATGAAGATGACAATAGACATGGTTTCTCATCCCCCTGGGATCACGGGATCTCCCCTGCCAGAGGCCCCAGGGAAAAAACCTCAAGTGCTCTGCTGGCCTTTGTCCCTTCGACTTCTGGCAGGGGTGTGTCTGCAGGGTTTTGGAGTAAGAAAGGCTCCAATCACTTAGTTCAAGGGCCTTATTTGACAAAAGAGGAAATGCAGAACTGGGGAACAAATTTCCCAAGGTCACACAGGAAGTCAGTTGTGTACAAATCCACACAAATGCATTCACGTGAGGAGAAGAGCTGGTGGGCCCTGCCTCTAAGCACAGGGACCCTGGGGAAAGAACCAGGACAGCTGCTTTGGAAAGAATAAGGTTCCAGGAAGCCTGGCAAAAGCGTGAGGAATGCTCCGCTCCCCAGCAGTCACTAGATTTGCCTTCTCATTTAGATTTTTCCTAAGCCTGTGTTAGCTGCTCTAGCAATTGGTCTGTTTTCTTTTCTCAGGCCCAGGGATCAGCATGTCCTCTGTCCCTAGCTACCAAGCCAGCCCGCTTTCCCAGCTTCCGGTGGCCCACTTCTGAACCGAGGTTGCACCCTGGTCAGCTCCCAGACAGGGAGAGCCAATCCTCATCCACAGCCCAACAGGTCCCAAAGGCAGCAGCAATGGCAGAGCTGGGCTAGGAATCCAAATCCCTTGCCTCCCAATCCTGGGATCTTCTCACCACCACCTCTGATGCTATTTTAGCACATGCTGTTTTCCATTTTCCCATTAAAAAAAAAAATAGAATTCTCTACAGAGCTAAGCAAGGCATAATTAAAGAACATTTGATTCCTAAGATGATACATAATTAGATTCAGATTGGAAGAAATACATACCTAAGAACAGTTTGGTACCTCTCACTTTATTTCTAAAGAGATGCTCAGACCTGTGGTGGTTTCAAAATTAAGGTCCGGCAATGACTTCCCTGGTACTGATGAGGTAAGTACCAATTCTAAGGTTGTTTCCCAAAGGGTCCCTTATGGCTGAAATGCATGGAGTAGCCAAGACATCCCAAGGCCCCTGCCTTCCAGCCCCCCACCCATGTGACTGTGCCCAGCTGTTTGCCTCTTGTTGTCCCGATTAAGCTGTGGACTCCTTGAGGGTGGGAACAGTTTTAGCCTTTCTTTAGATCACATAGTAGGTCCTTAACAAATTTTTGTTGACTTGACAACTATGTAAGGGAGCTCTCTAGTACCTTTCCCACTATGGTCAGGACCAGCCAGCACTAAGGGAAGGCCCACATGGTCTAATGGAAGGGAGACCCTCTTGCCTCCAAACCTCTCCTCCACTGATCCTGGGCATTGCTTCTCAAATGATCCATTTCTATACTGTAAGCATTGCCTTCATCCTCACTTCATGTGACCTCATGTACCTGAAAATGGTACAGATGGGTAGAAGGAGAGACACTAAAGCTTCATGGAAGGGATCTTGAGTGATAGTCTAGTCCAACTTACTCCTTTCACAGAGGAGATAACCAAGGCCCAGAGAAGGGAAATGACTTGCTAAAGGTCATACAGTAAGAGGCAAAGCCAAGACTGGAACTCTATTATATTTTGGCTCCTTCCTCTACCCGACACCTTCAGCTGCCAAACTTCTGCTAGGTGCCAACATGTATAACGTGGGAAGGAGGCTGGAGAGGACTTTCTCTGCTAGGTCAATAAGTCTGGAACCCAGATGATGCCCAAACATATGCTTGGTGTTGTGAAGTATGAGGCATGGCCTTCTCCTATGAGGTTACCACCTCCCTGGGGATATGGTACACACATAAGCCCACAAGAGAGACAATGACCAGACACTTAACGGCAGGATGGCTTATTAGCAACATGAGAGTTAAAACAGCCAATATTTTGGACAGAATCTAGACAAGCAGATGGCATTTATTTCCCCAGGACTCAGAGAGGTATGACTGTACTTCCCCTTGTTCTAGGCCCCTTTCTTTCTGACAATCCTGATCCAACTGCACCAAAAACCTAGAGCCCCCAACATGCCCTGACTCTAAGCAAGGTTCAAATGAATACAGGAAAGCCCAGAGGCCTCAATTTCCTCATAATATCTGCTATGAAAACTATCTTTCAACTGATCACTGTGTAGTTATAATGATGACCGAGTTAGGTTTTCAAGAGGCAATGGGAAAATACATCTCCTTCCCTCCCTCCTTTGCAGAGGTGGGGGGTTATGCTTGGGGAACACTGCATACACTATCAGACTCAGTTGATGGTAATTGGTTTTACTGACCTCCCTTTCTTTTTGTAATCTTTGTTGGAAGGGAAGACTTATGGGGTAGGGGAGGGGGAAAGAATCTATTTGGAAATGAAGGCCGTGTAAAAACACAAGACATCAATAAACATTTTCTTTCAAAAAAGAAGCATGAACCTTTGGTCTTCCCTTGAGAGCCCGGGCCTGGGGTGGCATCATGAGAACTGAGGGCTGTTTGCAAGGACTCCAGAGAGATTCACCAATCTTATCTAAATGGGAGAATGCCTACAGAAGACCCCGTTTACAAAGTCCCTTCCACCCTCTAAAGTGCTAACTGTGCACGATTCTGTTTGTTCTTCAGAGCAGACTAGTGAGGATTGGCAGCGCCACCTGACATTGGTCCTGGCCACGTGGGAAAGGCACTAAGAGGGCTCCCTGATGGACAAGGATGGCAGCAATAGCCCCACCTGCCATACATGGAGGTGCCCCCTCAGGAGCATAGTAGGTCCCAGAAGCCAGGCAAGGCTCGGGGCATGAGCTGGGGAACAGGTATTCCCAGCAACATTCTGGAAAAGTACAGTGAGATGGCCAGTGAGCATCTCAAAAGTTAAAAGTCAACTGAGTGGAGCTGATAAAATCCCTACTAAGTGATTTACACTAAAGCATAGAGACAACAGGGAGTCCATAGAACTTGAGAAGGATGTAAAGAAAAGGGGGGGGGTTGCATTCATTTGCTAATGTTGTGGATGGGGGAGGGGGAAGCTGCCAATCCATTTAAACTGTTTTCCCACAACTGACAAGTAAATTGGGAGAAAGGGAAATCACCAGGTGTTTTCATGACAATTTCAGTGATCTGTCACAAGCAGGGGCTGGAGGAAATGGACAATTCCCAGGTGTGACCTTGATTTCACCTCTTGCAGCCTCAGTTTTCTCATCTGTAAAGTGGGGGTAAAAATATTTGCACTGCCTACCTAGAATTCTGGACTATTTGGCTTATGATAGAACTTGTATCATATTATGTTACACAGCATCTGCCACATGACCATGACCACGAGCAAGACACTTTACTGACAAGGCAACTCTCCAAGACTACGTTGCACATTACTTGTACTGGGAGAAGGCGTTTCCTCAGTGGGACTTTCCTACAGAAATGAAATCACAGGTCCAGGCAAAGACCACAAGTGACTTTCAAAATCCCCTCTTATCCAACCTCTTCAGCACGCACAAAGGATCAGCCATTTGGCCAAAGCCAAAGGACTGATCAGTAGCAGGTGTAGGATTGGAAGCTAGGTCTCATTATGCCCAATCCAGTGCTCTGTCCATCTCACCAGGCACTCTCCCTCACATGGGAAGGAAAGTGTTCAAGAAACATGAGCCATCGTGACCATCAGAGCCAATGTAGGCAACAGTTACCAATATACACGATGAAGTCCTCCTACCAAATGTTGTGGATTTATGGAGGCCAAGTGGCAAAGTGGAAAGCACCATGGCTTAGGTGTCAGAATCCTGACTGCCCACTGTGAGTTGCTTCCCTCAGTTTCCTCATCTGGGAAATGGGTATGGTAATCTTTCCATTACCTTCCTCACTGGGTTTTCTCATGAATCATGAGAAGACAGGGTCCTAGAGTGACAGTAAGTTAAATAAGAAAATTCACCCCAGTCTATTAATCCTCATCTTGGGGCAAGGTGTTTCTATCTTTGTTAGACTCTGGCCCAAGAAAATGGGAATGTTCTCCAATCTGCCCCTTCTCCTCATATCAGCTGAGACAGGGGCCAACCTGAGAGGGACAGGACCAAAAAAAGCAGTACTGAAGACAGCTGCTGGGCTCCTTCTTCAGGTCCCCTTGATTACCCAGGCAGCCTTGCCATATTTAGACAAGCTAAAAAAAAAAACCAAACCCAACCACATGAATTCTCCAACAGACTGATGTGAAGTCATTGGACAGGCAGATGAGCACCAAATATGGTAGCTAACCTCTCCTGCTTGCAACAGACACTGAGAAGGAACATTGCAGTCCCAACCACAAGCCAACTAGTAAGCAATCGATGGAAGGGCATTAGTGTTAACGACCCACATCCAGGGCCCAGCCCATCTGCCCAGCTGTACGGCCACTGGGCTTGTTTTCCTTTCCCAGGGGGCAGCTGTAGAGAAGCCAGGGTGATGCAATGGAAAGAGTTCTGGACTGAGACTCAGGACACCTGGTTTCTAGTCCCAGCACCTACCGCAAATTTGGAAGGGATCTTGGGCCCACTCCAAATGGCAGGGAGGTATGGGATGGGTTAAGCTAGATGCTTCAAGGATCATTCTGACAACACAGCCATCACTTTGGCCCTGGGAAACCTCCCAAGGGAGCAAAGACATAACAGGGTCCAGAGGGAACCCAACCCATTTTCATCAACATGGATACCCTTCCAGAAATGTGGCTTGGGGCTCTGCCAGGAGACACTTCTCATGAGCTGTCATGGTAGCCATCTCCATTTTACAGATTAGAAAATTAAGTTTTTTCTTACATCAAGCTACAATCTGCTGATTTGCAACTTGGACCAACTGATGCCCTTTGAAGGACCCTTACAGTGGGGAAGCCTTGGCCTCTCATACTTGAAGATGCCTAGCAGATTCCCTAATGTCTTCTCTTCTCCAGGAAAAACATGTCCATTGCTTTCCTCTGATCCTCATAAGACAGGGACTTAAGGCCCAGTCTTTACCATGCTGGCTGCCCTCCCTTAAATAGTCTCCAATATATCAATGTCTTTCCCAAAATGTACTGCTCAAAACTGAACACAATGTATTAGATGCAGTCTGACAGCCAGGACTGGCACCCCTCTTACTTCATGCAGCCCAAGATCACAGGAGATTTTGTGGCTCCCTACCACTGCACACCATTGACTTACATTGAGATTATGACCCACTAAAACCCCCAGATCTTTATCAACAAAACCACCTCCCCTATCATATACTTTTGAGGTTGATTTTTTTAACCCAAGAGTGACATTTAACATTTGTCCCCATTAAATGTCATCTTAATGGAATCAGGGAAGACTGGGACATACATTTTTGGACAAGGTCACTGAAGAACTTTGATTTGCTTGACTATGAATGTTTGTTATAAGGACTTTTTTTTTTCAACTGAAAGGGAGAATAGAAAAATCTACTTTCGTTCATTGAAAAAATAAAGTAAATTTTTTAAATTTCATCTTGAGATTTTTGGCCCAGGATCCTAGCCTGCTGAGATTTTTTTTGGATCCAGACTCTGTTAGCCTCTTCTCCCTAGGTTTCTGTCATCTAAGAATCTGATAAGCATGCCAACAATGCCTTCATCCAAGTCACTGATAAAAAGGTTAAATAGTATAGGATCAGGCACAGATCCCTGGGGCACTTCAGTAGAACATTAAGAACTTTTGGGTCTGGCCATTCCACCAGCTCTGAATTTCCCTAACTGAACTTTTGCCTAGCTCACATCTGTTCATCTTTAAGGGAGACCGTGGAAAATAAAAACATGAGATGCTTGGTCAAAGGCTTTGTAAGAATCTGTAGCATTCTTCTCCTTTACTAGTCCAATAACACTGGTAAAAAAGGAAAAGAGGTGAGTCTGACATGTCCTGTTCTTGATGAAGTCAGGATGACTCTGGGATCACTGTTCCCTCCTCTGCGCTGCCCTCCCCCTCCCTTGTCTCCTTATTTCACTCTAGATGAGATATTTATATCTTTATATATATATACATGTATGTATATATAAATATATGTGTGTATATATATACATATATATATATATATAAATTCCTTTTCAATGCTATCTCACTCAAGCAGAAAAAAGTGCTTTCCACTCAGCTGATTTTACCTAGAGTTTTTGTCCATAGGATCCTAAACTATCCTTTCTCCGAACCCTTTGAAATGTGCTATTCTACAATCTAGAGCAAGGGTGGGGAACCTGGGACCTCGAGGCCACATGTGGCTTTCTAGGTCCTCAGGTGCAGCCTTTTGACTGAGTCCAAGTTATACAGAACAAATCGGAAGTTTGGATTCAATCAAAGGGCCACACCTGAGGACCTAGAGGGCCACAAGTAGCCTCAAGGCCGCAGATTCTATTTGGGAGCTAAGCAGCCCTTCTCTCATACAATTTCATTTCCCCCAAGGTTTTTATTGTTTCCACCCCAGTTAACAATTCCTCTTTGTTGGTGAGAATCAGATCCAGAATAGAAGTTCCTCTAGTTGGTTCCATTACCTTTTGAATGATGGAATTATCGTTCAAGAAAGTCAAGAAGTGTTAGCTGTCGAAGTCTTCCATCACTAAGATGGCGTGCCCTTGTGCTAGGCTTCTGACTGAGAGGCAGTGTGCATAGAGGACAGAGTACTGGACAGGGAGTCAGGAAGATCTAAGTTCAAATCCTACTATTACTATTTTCTATTATTACTATTTGTATGACTCTGGGCAAGGCACTTAACCCCAGCCTCAGTTTCCTCATCTGCAAAAAAAGGATAAGAGAGGCACCTATCAGATGAGACAATGGATATGAGGCACTTTTTTTGCCTTTTTTTAGAGGGGGGAGGGCAGGGCAATTGGGGTTAAGTGACTTGCCCAAGGTCATACAGCTAGTTTCTGAGGCCAGATTTGAACTCAGGTCCTCCTGACTCCAGGGCTGGTACTCTATTCACTGTACCACCTAGCTGCCCCTATGAGGCACTCTTATATAAATGTGAGTAGCCATCATTATTCTCTATTTCATCAAACCCTCATCTAGACCTTCCCATCCACTCAGAAGCTGGGTTCTCTTAAATACTTTGCCTCCCCCCAATTGGAGCATGAGCTCCTTGAGAGCAAGGATTGTCTTGCTTTTTCTATTTGTATCACCTACAGTTAGCACAGTGCTTGGCACATAATGCATAATAAATGCTTTCTCATTCACTCATTCATTCATTCACTCAGTGCAAGTGGTCTGGAGTATATTCCGATGATATTACCACTTCTTTCTGTTTTCGCAGAATGGCACCCAAATGCTGACTACCACGCTTCCCTATCTTGTTCCTGGATTTCCTTCACATGAATATACCTTCTTAATATGGAATTTCAATTCCAATACCCACCCAGCCCCATCCCCTTGGCCCTTTTACCTAGCTAGTTTCTTTTCAATCAAGGGGGCATCCTTCCAGAGCTTGACTTCCACTGCCTCACCAATGTTTAGTAATGCTTACTCAGGGCAAATGTGTCCTCTTGCATTAGGAGCTAGAGCTCACCTTGCTTCGTACCTATACTTTGTCATTATGAACGGCTATGAACGTAAGGATATGAACGTAAGGCCATGGGTGTTATTGCTGGCATCCTTCTTGAGTTTTAGACATTTCCGATGCTATTCTGCCTGAACTGTAGCTAGGCTACTCTCTATGGTAGCTAGCACCATTCCCAGCCATACCAAGTTAACACAGCTTCATGTGTTTATGAAAGTAACAGAGTCAATAATGTATTTGTAAAAGCTATTTGCAAATGTATGGGGCCTGCTCATTTTGGCAGAGATAGAGCATTCAGCAGATCCACGTGATTCTCTGGTTCTATAGCCAGATAAAGGAAGTCCCCTATCACTACTCTATCATGCCTCGGTGAGTGCCAGGCTTGTGACTGAGAGGCTTCAGCATTAGCACAGGAAAGCTTCCATTCTGTAAACATTGAAACATGGCCTGCCCCTAGGCAAAAGCCTTAGAATCCAAGTCAATTCAATAAGCATATACTTAGTGCCTACCAAAAGCCTGTATCACACTGTTAGTAAGAACAAGTTGGGTTCTTTCCTATTAGCCCCCAAACATTCAAGCTCGGAAATGGGCTCGGCATCTCATTCGTATAACATGGCTTCCTCCTAACACCAGCACAGGGATTATTACAACCTCCCTTTCTGCTCCCTTCTCCCACTGCTCTTTCCTGGACCGAGGCACTACATCGATTAGACAATCGTCACCAACAGAAAGGTCTTAACAAACCAAGGCTAGAGAAGGCCAAAACCAGAAAGCACAGTTAGAACAGACGATGATTTGTACAACGTTTTCAGGACATTCAATTTGACTCAACAGATGCTGGTTATGCATCTGCTATGCACAAATTACCTGCGCCAACACTTTCCAAGTCAAGCCCATAACTGCTTCTTTAATGAGGCAGCTAGTGGCCCACTGAATAGAGCACTGGGATTGCTGAGATAGAGTTGGGAAGACCTGAATTCCAATCCAACCTCACTTACTAGCTGTATGACCCTAGGTCAGTCACTTCATGTCTGTTTGCTTCAGTTTTCCCAATGGTAAAACGGGGACATAATAGCCCCTACCTTGCCTGGTCTAGTGAGTATCAAATGAGATCATCTTTGTAAAGTGTTTAGCACAAAGCCAGGAACTTAGTAGGTAACACAGAAATGTTTATTCTTCTCCTTCCATCTCCCTAGTCTCCTTACAATAAACCTGTAAAGTAAGTATTGTCAGCTCTATTTTTTAATGGGAGGAAACAGGGGCCCAAACTGAAGCCCAAAGCCACAACATAGTTTTACAAATCTTGAGCTGAATGGAATATCAAAGGCCAGCTAACTTAACCCCCTCATTTTACAGATGAGGAAACTGAGGTCCAGGGAGATCAAGGGACTTGCCTGAGATCACACAGCCACTAAGTGGTTCAGCTGGGATTGAAATTCAGTTCTTTGGTCTCTAAGTCTAGTGCTTCTTATATTATACCATGCTCCTGAAACCCCTGAAAGGGGAAGCCCAACAAAATCATGAAATCGACTAGAGTAAGGAAGTTATTGAGGAATGTACCAAAAAGTCCCTCACATAATTCTAAGAAGGATCAATTTTACACTTACAGTCACACAGACACACAGACACACACACACACACAGACACACAGATGAGCTGATTCCTAAATGGTCTAAGGTAAAAAAGAAAACATTTTCTTTTCCTATTCTTTTTTCAAAATGAAAGCTACTCTCTGTTCCAGACAAACTGGCCTCTTTGTTGTTCGTCACTCCCAATACGCCATCGCCAAAGTCCATGATTTTGCTCTTGGCTGTTCCCCATACCTAGAATGCACTCCTATCATCACCTCTCCCTCTTTGGGATCCCCAGCTCCCTTCAAAGCTCAGCCCCAGGACTATCAGAAGTT
The DNA here is from genome assembly GCF_028583685.1 of Petaurus breviceps papuanus. Lineage (NCBI taxonomy): Eukaryota > Metazoa > Chordata > Mammalia > Diprotodontia > Petauridae > Petaurus > Petaurus breviceps. The sequence continues at coordinate 2,977,607 of NW_027187259.1, read as the reverse complement.
CTTCCCGATACCCACCCCTAGCCCTCACCCCAGCTGCCAGGGCCTCTCTTTGGTTTTTATTTCTATTTACTTTGTACAGATTTGATATTTACTTACGTGTTTACGTGGGGATCCATGCCCCCATTCTCTCATCCCTCACACACACAAAAAAATAGACTTAGCTCCTTAAAGACAAAGACTGTTTCATGCCTAGGAAAGTGCCTGGTATACAGCAGGTGCTAAGTAAATGCTTGTTGACTTATTGAAGGGAATATGCTTGATTTGTTTTTTTCATTTTCAACCTCAGAATAATAAAGGCCTTTTTATGGAGGGCAAACTTTTCTGTATTTTTTTAAATCACCTTTTCAGTTAGATCTTTAACTAGATATTAATGTTGGTGTTTTGCCCACTAACCCTAAAAGAAGCAGAAATGGGATTACAATGTGGAAAAAGAAGTGAAAGCAGGTACGATTCAGACTAAAGTGATTTAGCCCAATCTAGTGCCATTGCTGAGGTCACTATTGCTAATGGAGAGCCCAAAGCAGGGGCTCCAATCTGTACCCCAAATGGAAGGGGTCTTCACTAACCACAAAAGGAAACAAGCCAGATCTGTAATCGCACCCTCTGAAGGGCTCAAGGTTTCACATCAACTTCTTCTGAACTCTGGATATTTGTCTCTTCTGCGCATTGAGGACCGATACTTTGCATCAGTAGAGGGGATACCCACACCAATGAAATGAACAGATCTCAAAAGAAACAGCCAATTATAGGGCACAAGGAGCACTCAGCCTTTGGTCACATTATTCAAGTGAATAACTCAGAAGCCCATCAAATCTGGAGAGAATAAGTACACCTCGAATTCCTTTGATGCTTAAAAATTTGTCAAATGCTCTGTATCATTTGAGCTGTACAATCACCCCCAGGGGTGAGTACTCCAGATATTAATATCCCCCCTCTACACATGAGGAAACTGAGTCTCAAAGAAGTCAATCCCACTGAGGCTCACACAGTTAGTTGGCGCCCAAGGGAGGGTCACAGGGTCAGGCAGAGATACCCAATGGCACCTGGCAAAGCTGCCAGTTCACAATTAAGGTACTGCCATTAGGCGTTATATCACACTATTTTAAAAGGTTCTAAAAAGTTCTTTAATGACTTTGCTCAGATGTATCCATGATATTTTAAAACTTTTAGTTGGCCATAAGAAACTCACTACGGCCTTTCCAAAAACTTTCTCATTATTAAATATTGATTGGCCATCTGGACTCCGGCTCTCACATATCTCCCCTGTGTCCAGCATGAGGTTCTATACACAGCAGGTGCTTAATAACTGTTTGCTACTGGTCTCATTGCCATCATCTGAGGACCAGACTACCTAAGAAGTGGAGAGGCCCATCACCAGAAAAATTGTCACTAGAGGGTATGTTCTTGTACCTAGATGAAGACTTAACACATGGATGGTGTATATGAAAGGGCTGCTACCTGCACCTGTGGAGGACATAACCATGCTGGAAAGCACGATTCCTTAAAAGCACTAAGCCAGTAATTACCTAGTAAAGATTATTCAATGTCAATCTATCTTCTTAATTGTCTGAGAGGTACTAATGGGGCTAAAGTCATGGGCTTTGTTCCAGACACTTTAACAAGGAGAGAATTTCTATTCACAACTCCAGACTATATACCCAGAAGCCTGATAGCACACTGGTCACAACTCTGTAGCACTTCTGAAAAACTGCCACAAAGGCCACAACCCTCTGGAGGAGGTGGGGAGGGAAGTGTCCTTGCCAGAGCCAAAGGGCCCCCCAAATCTATTTGAATTTGCATACCCTGAAAGTAAATATAGGAAAAACGATGCCCTTCTGAGCACTCCCACCCCCAGAACCTCTGCTCTGCCTCACTTGAGATGGCAATATTTCATTACAAAAGAAGTTAAAGGCTTTTTTCTTTTTGGGGGGAGCATAGCAGGCCCAATGCAAATACATAAGGCGTAGGAGAGAGTTGCTGCCCTGGTGATATAAGTGGGTACATTGCAGACTGCCACTCCAGAGGGTGCTACAAATGGACTCCTAGGCTCTAGCCAGGAAGGCACATTCTAAAACATCCAGCTGGGGCCAACCACCAAAAACTGGAGGCTTACCTTACTCACAGAGGCCACGTAGCCAACAACCCATGAGATTTACCCAAGAGTCAAAACAACTTGGTGAAAGGAAAGGAGTCCCTGGTTCACATCTGAGGTATCATGACCTTGTCAGCAACAATGAGATTTGCCTGCAACCATAGCCCGGGTTATGCCTGCCAAGGGCAATGAGTGAAAGCCCCATTACCTGCTTTCCTCAACCTCTGCCAGTATTCTGAAGGGTGATGCTCTCTTCCTGAATCTGAGACTCATCTGATTATCAAGGACAGAGTTGGGTGATGAAAGCCTGCCATTTCATCACCTGCTTCAACACAAACCTGTACGAGTTAGGTAGTAGGATGATGCAATTAAAGAGAGAATGCTTTCAGACTCATGAAGGATGCACTTTACATCTCTCCTAGCTGAAACTCTCCTGCCTCCACTACAAAAGTCATTTGCTTTCCGGAATCCCCTTTCCCAGGTGTGCTTTTTCTATGCAGAATTGTTCCTGCAAATAATCTCTCTTTTGCATTTCTATCACTGTAAAATTCCAGGTGTGCGTTTGTACCAAAGGCCTGAGGTGAAAAAGAATTACCATGTCATCATTGGAAGATCCTGGACCAGCTGGAAGGAAACAATTTCCTTCTATAAACACGATGGTGTGTTGTAAGCATTTCCAAACGTTGGTCCTGATTTAGAAAATGACTCATTCAAAGTACCCAAATTAGGGTTCCCCTGAAAAATACCTCTTTCTAGACCTGGGCAGTTCCTTTCCAGAGGCCTTATTTATAGGAATCTCCATCTTATTTGTAAGAATTAGGGATCTTGGGGCAGCTAGGTGGTGCAGTGAATAGAGCACCAGCCCTGGAGTCAGGAGGACCTGAGTTCAAATTCAGCCTCAGACACTTAACACAAAAACTAGCCATGTGACCTTGGGCAAGTCATTTAACCCCAACTGCCCTCCAAAAAGCAAAAAAAAAATGAGGGATCTTTCAGTTAGGTATTATACAGTGAATCCTTTAATATCTGTTGCTTCAAAAGGCAGAACAAGCAAAAGGACTTGATTTTCTCAGTTAAAAGAATTAAGATAATAATGTTATTGCCAAAAGAAAATGGAACCAATGAAGGGAGAGGAGTATGAAATCACAAACACCAATATGCCCAGAATGGTGGCAGATTCTCAGCATTAGAAAGGCCTTTGGCAGCAGCTAAGCCAGCCAATACCTGAACAAGAGGCCCCTCTACAACATACTGAACGAGTAATTGGCCAGTCTTTTCATGAATAACTTTGGGGCTGAGAATGATCACCTCCTCTTGTACTTTGGGATGGTTCTCACTGGTTAAAGTCGTCCCTAGATTGAGTCAGAATCTGCCCTTTTTATAATGTCCATCCATTACTCTTGGTTCTGCCTTCTGGGGCTGAAAAGACCAAGTCTAATGCCTCCTCCATGTGAGGATGCACTGGACACAGATATCATGTCCTCCAACCCCAATTTCTTCATCCAAGTCTCATGTCCAATGCATAAGTGATTTCCCGGCTGAGCCACAAGGATACAAGAAAGGCAGAAACAGAGTCTCTGCCACCAAGAAGCCAACATGAAGACAACTACATACACTGGAGGTCAGCTGAGAAATGGATGGACAACTGAAGTATGGAGAAGCTTGAGGAAGGGGATACCAAGCAGAAGGCTGCTTCGATAGTCCAGGTGAGGGAGGATGGCGGCCTGCAGCACAGTGGCAGCTGTGTGCATGGCAAGGGAGGCATGAGAGAGATGGTGAGAAGGAAGAAATGACAAGACTAGGCACCAGATTAGCTATGTAGGTTGAGTGCAAGTGAGGAGCAGAGGATGTGGACTTGGGTAACTGGGAGAATGGTGATGTCCTCAACAATAATTGGGATGTTGAGAACAATAGAGGGTTTGGAGGGGGAAATAATGAATTGTTTTAGGATCATGTTTAGTTCTCAATGCCTATGGGACTTCCCATTTGAGATGTCCGAGAGAGAGTTGGAGTTGCATAAATATAGTCTAGAAGAGAGAGACTAGAGTTGAGAAACATTTTACCAGAGATAATAATTGCATACATGGCAGCTGATAAGATCACCCAGTGAGATAGTACATAAGGAGAAGAGAAGAGGTCCTAAGAGAAAGCTCTGGAGGAAACCTAGGGGTAGTGGGCTTGACCTGGTTGAAGTGAAGATACAGCAAAGGATAGTAAGCAGGAAAGGTCAAATAGGTGGGAGGAAAACCTCGAGAGAACAATGTCATAAAAACCTAGAGAGGAGGAAACAACTAGAAGAGGGTGATCAGTGTCAAAGATTGCAGAGGAAATTTTATTTTAATGAAGATTTAGAAAATGCCATTACCGGAATAATACTATTTTATAAGAAATGATGAGCAGGCAGACTTCAGAAAAACCTGGAAAGACTTGTATGAACTGATGCTGAGTGAAGTGAGCAGAACCAGGAGAATACTGTACACGGTAACAGCAACATTGTACAATGATCAACTATGATAGACTTAGCTCTTCTCAGCAATGCAATGATCCAAGACAAGGGACTCATGATGGAAAATGTTGACCATATCCAGAGAATGAACTATGGAGTCTGAATGCAGATTGAAGCATACTATTTTCACTTTTTTTGTTCTTTCTTGTGGTTTTTCCCTTTTGTTCTGAGTCTTCTTTCACAAAATGACTAATGTGGAAATATGCTTAACGTGATCATACATGTATAACCTATGTCAGATTGGGGAGGGAGGGAAAAAAATTTGGAGCTCAAAATCTTACAAAGATGAATGTTGAAAACTATCTTTAAATGTAATTGGGAAAAAATACCAAGCAAAAAATAAATGATTTTTTTTAAAAGAAAGAAAATATTAACTTTTGGCAAGTTAAGAGACCATTGGCACCTTTGGAGAAAGCAATTTCAGTTGGATGATGAGGTAAGAAGAAAGACTACAGAGGTTCAAAGAGGTATCAAAGTTGCTGCCCACAAAACTCCCCAGTAAGGCTTGAACCAGATTAAAATGTAATTGGGAAATGTTTTTAAAAATTAATAAAGATACCAGGTGATAAGATAGGAATGGCTGCATGCTCTGAGACTTGAGGAAGGATGAAAGAGTGTGGAAAAGCCACTGTAGTGAGTAGGATAATGAATCAGGAGGTGTAAATGGATCAATTGCTTTGCTGCAGCTGAGATTATGTAATTTAGATTTGTCGAGGATCTAGTCAGCACAGTTTCATGATTTTTTTCTGGCTCCATTCAGCAGCATGTGAATAGAAGCAAAGGAATCCCTTGGTGGGAGTATTCCAAGACTGAGGTTTCTGAAATGTTGATAGGATAAGTCGGTAAGGGATAAGATTGTAGAGTGTGGTGTTGAATTGAATTGGGTGCAGAAAGGGAAGGAAGGAAGGAAAGTATAGACAACATAGAGGGGTTCGCCTAGGAAAGATCTGAGGACTTCAGGGATAAGAGATCATAAGGGAAAGGGGGAGAGAGGGAGACACAGGGTGAGGAGAATGGGGGAGAGAGAGACAGAAAGACAGAGAGAAATGATAAAAAGATTATTATTAGAAAAAGAATTTCAACGTTTGTGGGCATGGAAGTGGACCACTTATGGGCATGTGGCCAGATCAAGGGGATGACCATCTCTATGCATAGCTGAGGTCATGGGAATTGAGCAGAATGAGGAACTGAGAAGTCAGACTGTTTGAGAGAGTATTGATATATATGTTGAACTCCTCTAATATGAATATAGCAGTTGGAGTGGAGAGAAGCTCTAAGCCAAGCAATGAACACTCAAAGAGAGGAGAATGCCCTGGCAGTCAGAAGACAACAGCTACTAGAATTTTAATTCGGTGATAAATTTAGATTGAATCAACCTGAAGGGAGGAGGGGTTACTGAGTGATTATGGGGAAAATCTGGAAATATCAATGGAAAAAAGAAAATAAGGTCAGCCTGCTATGGTCTACTCTTGATGAAACTATGCTGGCTCTATGTGATCATGACTTTCTTCTCTAGACATTTATCAACCTTCCCTTGAACAATAAAGTCTAGAATTTGACAAGGAATTCAATTCAAACTCATTGACCCATGGTTTCCAGACTCCATTCTGTTTCTTAAAAAAAATAGAAAAAAGAAGAAATGGGACATTTGCCCAAGCAATACTTTCCAAGATTTTTCAAAAATTATTAACAACAAATCAACAATCAAAGTTGACAGTTATTTATTTGATATCACTGACAGTGTCATTCATCTGGGCCAGGGTACTTGAGCTTCTCAAGGGCAGAAGTTCCACTCTTACTAGCTTTGGACAGAAACTATAAGCTCCTGGAGGGCTGTCTTCCTATTCCCAGTGCCTGGCACACAGTAGGTGCTTAACAAATACTCATCAAATCAACTCCCTATTAACTATTTTTCTTCTGCATTTTTTAGCCCAAAGATCATTCTCCTTGTCAAGGAGAAACAAAATTTAAACTGAGTAGTGCTGCCATCTAACTTCTTCAACTTTTGCAAAGTGCTAAACAGGTTGCTGCCAAGTTTGTTGTGGTAGCCAGCGATTAGACCTGGAGGCCAATTTCCCATCCTGGAAGATAGAAGTTAGCACCATTCTAGGCTAGCTCCCATGGTAAACTAGTGGGCAGCAACACATGTAGTGTGACTCAGGAGCGGAATGAATTTTTCCGCCTAAGGTATGACCTAATGACCTGAAAATTGATTAATTTACTGAAAAATGCCTCGGTGCCCAAAGCAACTTTATTTACATGACGCAAGTAAAGATTTTATTCCGGAAGATTGTGTTCCACCCCCTGGCCTAGCAAAGAATAAAAGGCAACCCAATGGTGCCAAAGATGACCTTTCTGAAGTTCAGGCACACTCATTAGCAGTACCCTCTAGGCAGTCTACCTGAGCAGTAAAATGATGCCTCGATTGACTTCCTAGGAGACAAATAAGTTTCCTTCCAAGATTTATGAGTTTTTAAATGACCTAAATACTAAACAGTTGTTAAAGTTTCTTTATTATAGAACTCTAAAACATTTTACCTTTGGTCCCAAAACAATTTCACCTACTACTCAGTGACTGGCCTGGGAGGGAAGGAAGAAAGGAAACCTCCCTATTCCTCTAAAATAAATGAATATTCCTTTATTGAAGGCTAGGAAAAGGAAAGCAAGGTAAAATAATCTAAAAGTGATCTTCCATTCATTATTAAAAAAAAAAAAGAAATTGGGGCAGCTAGGTGGCCCAGTGAATGGAGCACTAGCCCTAGAGTGAGGAGGACCTCAGTTCAAATCTGACCTCAGACACCTAACACTTACTGGCCATGTGACCTTGGGCAAGTCACTTAACCCCAATTGTCCTGCCTTCCCCCCTCAAAAAAGAAAAAAAATGGGGAAAAGAGGAACAAACATGTCTATCTCCCCAAGGCTAATACTAAATGTTTAGCAATTTACCCACTTTAAGAGACTCTCCCTAGGGATTCCTGAATGTAGTGCCAAGCGCTGTTGGGAAAAGAAAAATAGAATATGCTGGCCAACCCTTTGAGAGGTTCCAACTTACCTGGCTCCTCCAGTTTCACTGATCTTGGTCCTCTCTCCCACTACAACCTAGTAAACTGTCTTCAAGAAGTTGGATGGCCCAGAATGTCACCATCCACTGCTTCAACGTGGTGATGAGCTGCTGTGGACACAGTGACGCTGGTCTTCAAATGATAAATGTTTAAGTTCAACATCAAGTTCATATGCTAGACCTTCCTAACCTGGTAGGACTTGTCCCCCCCCCCCATAACCTTCAACAATCACCCATGCCATGAAGGGGCACCAGCAGAGGATATACTGCTCTCATATAATGCTCTAATAAAATACCTGGGGGCTGCAAATCAACTTTTGGGGTGTCTTTGTGTAGCCAGAGAGATGGGGCCTGGAGCTATGATTTCCTGGGTGCAACTCCCAGTATGGGAAACTTCCTATATCAATGCAGATCAACATGTCTTGACCCTCAACTTGGAGTTTTTGAGTGTTGCCTAGTACACAGAGAGGTTAAGAGATTTGCTCCTGGTCATAAAACGAGGACGAAACAAAGGCAGGAAGACTGGTCATTGCATCATGCTGCCTGAAATAGTTCCAAATAAAACGGTAGGATATATTCGTTCCTTCTCATTCGTTCTAGAAACATGTGTTTAGCACCTACTGTGCGCAGAGCACAGTGTTTAGTGCTAGGGGATATGCCAAGGTTCACACGGAGTTTATAATCTGTTTGAGGAATAAAGCACAACAGGGCGCACACTCAAATAGCTGTAACGCACAATATTCCATTAGTTTTTCAATTTTTAGTTCATTGCATTACTGAGTCACTTTTCAAGAGGTAGATGTACCTGAAGTTGCATTACCAAGTTACATTTCAAGAGGCTTGTGCAGTGAGGTCTATGGCCTTTATCTGGGAAAAGCAAAAACTCTAAAGTACTGTGGCAAAAACCCCTTTCATCTAAGCTCCAAGAACAGGGTTTGAGTGGTTCTTTTCATTTGAAATACATATTTGTTCCCAATTCTCAAACTTTTTTTTTTCTTCAGCAAAATTGATTGAAAGAAGCATTCATGTCCCTTATATTTCAATTCCAGGATGGGATTCAGCTTTAGAAAAAGAAAATGGATTTTTAAAGAGACTAGAATCAAACTCATTGAAAAGGAAGTAAAGTGTTTTTACCAAATTGTTTAGGAGGCTTGGATATTTTTGTTTGCTTTTATCATTGGTTTGATATGGAGAGAATAAAAAGGAATTTTTTAAAAGAAGGATGCAACGAAGAGACCTAATCATTGTATGGCTTCTCAATGCCCAATGTATTAGTTTCAGTTAAGTAAGCAGTACACTTCAAAGCCTATATCTATCCATCTATAGCAATGACGTGGGCTAAGTGATGGCACCACTCTATAGATGGTGAGAAGAGGGCTGGACAATAGGACAGGTCTCTCCATAGAAAGATGTGAGATCCATCAAGACTAAGTAAATTACATCCAAAGAATCACTAACAAGGCGCTCTCAATCGGGAGGCCAGCCTCAAGCACTAGGCCTCAGGGACTGTTGTCTGGCACTGGATTTTTTTTTAACATTTTTATCAGTGACTTGAATAAATTGCCTCCATATCAAATGGGCAATGACACAAAGCACAGCTTACCACTGGGAGACCCAAAGAAAATGCCAAAATATACCCACAGGTGGCAACACTGTGCCAAAGCTACTAAGATGAAAGTTCAACAAAGGTGAATTTTGTGTTCTTACACTTGGGTTCAAAAAAATTCACTTCCTAATATCAACATGGCTAGGGAGGATGGCCTAGTGCAGGGCTGGGGAACCTATGGCCTCGAGGCCACACGTGGCCCTCTAGGTCCTCAAGTGCAGCCCTTTGACTGAATCCAAACTTCACAGAACAAATTCCCTTCCTAAAAGGATTTGTTCTAGAAAACTTGGACTCAAAGGGCTGCACCCAAGGACCTAGAGGGCCACACATGGCCTCAAGGTCACAGGTTCCCCAGGCCTGCCCTAGAGGAAGGTCTTGTTCGAATACAGGTTAGAGTCGATGGCCACCGAGGTGCATCCCGGAAAGTTCCAATGAGTCTTTAAATACAGCTAGCATTTAGATATTGCTTTAAAGTTTACAAAACACTTAGCATATATTATCCCATAGGTACGTACCAGGATGTTATAAAAGATGTTTGATTGGACTGACATGCACACTGTTTCCACCAAAGGGGGCTACGATCCCTCCATACCTTAGTACGAGATAGCATGAGTTGCTATGGCCCCAAAGTTAGATTGCCAGTGGCGCTGCTCTCCATTGGTTGGTGTTTGAAGAGAAAATTCAGTCTGTCAGTGGGTCTGCACTGGAAACCTTCCCATCCTGACTGGGCCTGACTGGGCTTGCCTGAGCCTGCCCTCCACTGTCATAAGCTTGAGGAATCCCAGGCCACCTCCACATGCTGATGAGACAGCAGATGGATAAATTGCTTGAAATCAACCCATTTGTTTTTATTTTTAGCAACAGGAACACAGAAGTGGGGCTGAGGCGTAAGTTGAAGCTCTACTTTCTTATCCTCTGAATCACCTCATATCACATGACGATGAATAGATCTCATTTTCCATACAGCAGCAAGAGGCTTCCAAGAATCAGTCTGAGCATCATGGTGTGTGGCCCAAAGCACCAGCCTGCTTAGACCACGATGAGATGGCCAGAACCCAGAACTCCCAGTCCTTGGATTCCCCCATTGTACAAACAGTTGGTCCGAGGGTAATAGCTGGGACCATTCTCAGAACCACCGCGCCAATGATCATGCAACAATAATGCAAAATGGCGCTTTTTTCCACATAAGACCTTTCCATTTACAGGATGACTCCATCTTTATCTGGCCCTTCCCAGAACCCTGGCTCACAGGGGCCACTTCCTTTGGGACAAGGAAGTCATTTCTTTGGAATGATCGCCAGGCTGGAGAAAGAGGGTTTAGGGTATACTCACGCAGCAAGGCCGACTGAGGCAGCTCCCTAGATTAGCGACATATTGGACTACCCAAGTCATTCTGATCCCAATCAATTTGGAGGTGAAGTCACAATGTAATGAAAAACCTTTTTGCTGGTAAATGACATTGACTTAGAAAAGAAAGATACAGAGGGAGGTAATCTTCTCCCTCAGAACAAAGAGGCAGGTAGACTAACATTTAACTAATTCCTGCCTCACCTAAAAGAGGAAAGTTTTGTGTAACAGAATGCAACTAAAAGGCAACTGAATGCATATTGGTCATTTTTGAAGTGTCACTCCTAATTTTATGCTAAAGAAAAGTCAGAATTCATTTTACTATTTGGCATTTAGGCAAATTGGAATATTTTCTAAGATTTGATACTTATGGTGAGGTTTTTGGGCTCTCTAGAACTGGGATAAGGGAGTAGGCGCCACTCCCTCTCCCCTTGCTAGGGAAGTCAAAGCTATCACTTTCAAAGAAGTTTCTAAAGAGTGGACACATAAAATTTATTGGAGTAAAAGTTGAAACAGCTAAAAACATTTTTGGGGGGAGGCATAGCAGCTATATCGAAACCCCGGGGTCCACAACCAAGCTCTGCAACTATGGGGAGAGGAGAAAAGCCTCTGCACTTGGTAAGCCTAATTTTCTATCAATAATCTTGGTATGTGATGAATTGGAAATGCAATTAATGTAATAATGTCATTGTTCTATTATGGTATCTCTAAATAGTAAAATCTAAATTGTAAAATCCTCTTATACTGTAAAAATTGAGGGACAAAAAGCAGTTTTCAATCTGAATTTTGTTGAAACTAAAAGATGGAGAAAAATTTGTGTAAAACTAGCTATGTTACTTTTATCAATTCTGCTAACCCTATGTTATAATGTTTATTTCATGTGAATTGGATTTTTTATGGTATAATATCTGATGGTTTAAAGCTCTTATATTTGGGATACAAACAAGTAGTAACAATACTGCCAATATTTACTGTGATAGCTGATTGTCCATTTAACTTTTTGGCTATTCTGGAAATATGCAGTGATTATAAATTGATTGGTTGTATGGCATCAAAAAAAAAGATTTTAGTTCAGTATAACTTCATGTGGAGTTTTAAGGTCATCAGATTGGTAATTCATTTGTTTTTATTTCAAAGTTCAAATTTAAGATGATATCATTACTGGTAAACATCTGTACTATCTATGCTGTATGAGAAGCAGTTTCTCTTGAAGTTTTGGAGTATTGTAATTTGGGAAAATCTTAAGCTTCCAAGTCTGTCTTTGTTTAAAAGGAAGTTTCAGTCAAGATTGTTTAAAATTGTAAGACTGTTAACTAAGTTATTGGGCTACTGTTTTAATGCTAAAACCTAAAACTGTGACAACTTTATTCTGACTAGTTCTGCCCATTCAGAGCAGTCCTCCTGCTTATATGAAAATTGGCTAAACAGGAGTATAAAACTGCCAAATCCCCTGGAAACTGTCTCTGTTAAGCAAGGTCATTGGGAAAGGAACAGTTTTAGTCATGTGGTTTTTAAATGAACCTAACTTGCTAAAAAGTTTCCAGGATTAAAAAGGATTTTTATCAATTGGCTTCTAGATTTCAGAAGGAAAGATGCTAAATGGAATTCCTTACAGTTGTGGGACCTGATAAATCTTTATTGCTTATTGCAGCTACAAGAGAATAGAAATAATTATAACTAGCTCTAAGCTGTGATTGAGGCTTGTTGTTTAAGGTAAAAGGCATTTTTGGGACCATAACTAAATTTTATTTTGAGTTTGAATTTGGGTATAGTTATCTGCATTAAATCAGTATTTGAGAAAAAATGCCACAAGCTACTCAGAGCCTGTACTGTGGACAGGTGGAAGCCTGCATTTGGTAAAGGCTGGAGGGACAATCTTAGCCTCCATCTGGGATGGGATCCCTCCTGGCTCAGTTTACTCATGGGGTTCCTTTGAAAAGGAATGTTCGCCATCTAGTCCTGAGTCTACCATTGAAGTGGAATGGATACTGCATGGTTGGGTATCTGTAACTAACCTGAATTTAAACAGAATCAAGGATGTTTTATCCTGTCATATTTGGAATGTCACAGGCCCCTGTTTTTTCCTTCTATAGCAGTTTTCTATGATCAGAGCAAGGAGTCAGTAAAAGATGTGAGCTCTTTCGTGTTAGCCTACTGGAAAATCTAATATTATTTTCATCTAGGATTAGAACATGTGCAGAAAGTTATGCAAACTGCTTAAGATCATTTTAAAAGTTTTATGAATCTTGAACTGTTTTAAAAGAAGGGAAAATACTTTTAGAAGAAATTTTAAATCTCTAGTGGGATTTTGAAAGGCCTACTCTATGGGGAAATATAAAGGACAGTGAAGTAGTCTGAGTAATAGGTTATACTAGCCCATACTCACACCACTTCTAGTCAATTTTCTCTTACTCCTTTTTGGCCTTTGTTTGTTTAATCCTTTTGCTAGATTTGTGTCTTTTAGGCTCAGCACCCTTCACTGGCAGGTGACTCTTCTGCAGGAAACATTGTCATGCAATCTAACTAACCCATGGAGCCTCCATGTTCAAGGCCTACAACGAACGGGTCCCCATTTGTGCTCCCCAAGGATATTCCTTTCTTTGTGGGATGGGTGGGCCAGAGGGTGTGAATTCTGGGGACGAGGTATGTGCTCCCTGGGATTTCTCGCACCCCCTCTGACTATTTATAACATCACTAAGACCAGAACTTCTTTAAAACAAGTTAAACAGGGTTTTGGGGACAATGTTCTTTCATCATAGCCTTAGATTATCTGCTGGCCTCTAGGTGGGGGTGTTTGTGCCCTAGCTAACACCTCCTGCTGCATGTATATCAATAATTTGACAGGTAGAACTCCACACCAAAAATATACTGGAAAAGGCCAATTGGATGGAAGAACTTCATGAAGCCCTTAGTGCACCAGGTCCCTCCTCTTCCTCATGGTGGTCCTGGCTTTTCCCTATACTTGCCCCTTTCCTGGTCCCACTCCTAATCATAGTCCTTGTCTGCTTAACCTCCTTTCGAAGTTTGTCTCTTCTAGGCTCAGTGCTTTCCATTTGCAGTTGATTGCACAGGCTGGATATCAACCGTAACCTGAATTCACTACCCCTCACCCCTTGGATCTGGCGTTGGCCAAATTCCGGACATTGGCCACCAACCCCACCCCTTGAACGATGGGACCCTGAGAGGCAGGGACAGCTCTACATCCCTTCCCAGCTGGAAGCAGTTTAAGATAAGACCATCGCCCCTGCCCCAAATGAATTTGGGCCCCATCTGTTTAAGGGGGGAATGATGGGGTACCTGGGGTCTAGATCAATTTGTGAGACCAACTTGTAAAGCCAGTCTGTTCAGTTGTAACTGCAATTTGTCCTTTCCCATCCTTGAGCTTTGCCCCTCCCCCTATCCCACACTCCCACCTAGGCAACACCCTGTGACCCCTTTGTTCTCACTTAATCTCTTCATTTCTTCTCCCACCTGGCCCACACCCTCCTTTGTCCTTGCCTTTTGTCTCCTTCTTCGCCTGGCCCAAATCTTCCTCTAGGTCAGCTCTGACCTTTGTCTATGCACTGAGGCCCCTCCTGTCTGGTCAGCCCTGACAATGGCAGCCCTACCCTTTAAAGGTAAAAGTATGTACCCCTCTCACTCGCAGGTCCCCTAACGGACTCTTGCCCGCTTCTCATAGAAACAATAAACTTCTACAACTCTCACTCCAAAAAAAAAAAGAAAGATACAAGCTAAGGATCAACATATCTAGCTATAGAGCTCCTGGAAATGAAAAACATGTCCTTCAGTGCCTAGGAGAAGAATTTGGCTTTTCAAAGGGGAAGGTGGGGGTAAAGGGAAGAGGTAGAGTTAGCGGATCTTTTAAAAATGTACCATTTGGATTACCACATGCAAACCAACAGTATACTTCCGCACCATTTCCGCTCAAGGGTTTGGGAAAAGCAGACCGGGGTGATACGTATGCCTGAGATGGGAAAGGGAAGTAATTATTCATCATTGCAGCTGGGACATTTCCAACAGAGAAAGAACCTGGCCCTATAATTCTCCATTACAGGAACCAGATGAACTGACAAGAAAAAAAGAAATACAACGTTAAGACCTTCGTTAGCTTTTTATGGTGAATCTTTCTGTTCACCAATAGCATACCTGTCCACTGAAATGGGTTAACTGGCAATCTACTCTCTATCCCCTCTAAAAGTCAATGGACAGTAAGAACTAGAAAGGAATTCACCCCATTTCACCCACTGATAGGACCATATTCTAAGAATGTTATTTAAATGTTAAAAAAAAAACCAATTTTTAAATAAATAAATAAAAAGAAAAAAATAAATATTAAAAGACTCAGCAAAACAAAAATAAAATCGCAGATCTGGAGCTAGAAGTAACTTTGAGGCCAGCTATTACAACCCTCACATTCTACAGAGAAGGCAACTGAGGCCCAATGGAAGGGAAGTGTCTTGCCCAAGACCACACAGGAAATAAGCAGCTGAGCCTAAAATCCAGCTTTACTCACTGCAAATCTGGTGGTCTTATCCACTGTAGCACACTGATTCACTAATCATAGCAGCTTTATAATGATTTGTAATAACTAGACAATGGAAACAACGTATGTTTCCAGAAAATATTGGGGGCTGGCCGACTCAACTGTGGTGAATGAATGCCATGGAATATTATTTCACCGTGAGAAATGACAAATAGGGAGAACAAAAGACATATGGGAAGCCTCCTATGGGGTGATACAGTGTGAAGAAAGCCAAACAAAACACACACGGATTCCAACCATGTAAACACCATCAGCAACAATAATTGCTGGAGTTGGGAGGGAGGTGAGATGAAGCTCAGAAGGGGCTGGGAAAAGAAACAGGCTATTTTAGTTACTGCCTAGTTAAAGTTCATATGTACTTTTGAAAAAGTACAAATAAAGGCAGAATTGCATGTATGATTATTTTTTACTTTGTGTTTGTATCGGTGAATATTTGTTGATAGTTACCAAGTTTAGAATAAATACATTAAAGTTTGTAAGCTCTCCTTTTCCTTCATCACATATAGATACTATGTGTGTGTGAGTGTGTGTGAACACTTAAGGGAACAAGCACTGATTAAGCACTTGCTGAGTATACAGCACTAAGCAAAGTGCTGTGGGTAACAAAATACAGTATGGTTCAGTGGGAAGGGGACTGGATTTGCAGTCAGATGACTGGGTTCAAATTCAGGCTCCACCACCTATGGAACCTTAGACAAGTTACTTTAGGCAGCTAGATGGCACAGTGGCTAGAGTGCTGGACATGGGAGTCAGGAAGACCTGAGTTCAAATTCTGACTCAGACACTAGCTCTATGATCTTGGGGGCAAAGAACTTCACTTCTCTTGGCCTCAGTTTCCTCCTCAGGAATAATTATAACACCTCTCTTCCAGGCTTGTTGTGAGGATCAAAGGAAATGAATCTCTAGAGAAAGAACCACCCATGGTAGGAGAACAATTAGTTAAGAAGTAAAAGTGGTCAGCTTTACCCTAGCAAGAAAAAAATCTGAAAATTGAAACAAATCAAACCGAAAAAAAAAATGATTCCGAAAGACAGAAGTATTAGAACAAAATCAAAAGATTGAAAACACTGAAGAAAATGTAAGCTGTCACATATCAAAAACAACTAACCTGGAAAGCAGGTCAAGCAAGAGAATTTAAGAGTCATTAGAATCCCTAGAAACCATGAGCCTCTCCCTCCCAAAAAAGATCCTAGACACAATATTTCAAGAAATCATAAAGGAAAACTGCCCAATCTATTAGAAGCAAAGGGCAAAGAGAAGATAGGAATAATCTCTCCATCACTTCCTGAAAGGGATTCCAAAAGGAAAAGTCCCAGGAATGACACAGCCAGAACCCAAAGCTGTGATATCAAAATAAAAATGCTACAAATGGCCAGAAAGATTCAAATGCCAAGTTCTTGTTTCACATACCAAGGAGCCACAGTCAGGGTCTCATAAGGCCTGGTGTGGTTTTGACTATAGATGACAGGAAATCTTGGAATACAGTATTCCAAAAGGCAAAAGCTATAAGTTTACAATCAACTTACCCTGCACAGCTGAATATAATTAAGTTGGGGGGGGAGAGAAAGAATGGAAGCTTTATGGACTTTCAAGCATCTCTGATGAAAACAAACTGAGCTAAGTAGGAATTCTGAAATGCAAACAAGAGTCCAGAGAAATCTAGAAAGATAAATTTATTGAAGGGAGTAGAGAGGCCTATATGATAATGTAAGGCTGACATTTAATAGGGGAGAGAAGAAACAAATGTCTCTTTAAACATCCATTTCTTCAAAGGATACTGAGGGAGTGAATATGAAAAGCAAGGGAACTGGGAATCCTTTAGTTCTATTCTGAGGGCTTTAAGAGAGGAAAGCCAAGGGAAAGTCAAAGGAGGAATAGAGTAAGATGGAAAGGAGAAAAGGGGGCGGAAAAGGGCAGCTGACTAGTTCTCATCATTAAGGTGCATGTGGGGAAGGGAGCAGGCATTAGACAAATCTCACTCTTATCCAACAGGACAATGGCAGGCTGAATGTAAACACATGTACATACACACACACACACACACACACACACACAGAATTTGGTGGGAAATACACCAAACTCAACAGGGCAACAAGCAGAAACATGGAGATGGGTGTTAAGAGGGAGGGTAGCAAATCAAACTTCCTGATCTTGCAAGGATTAGTGAGGAGGGGGGGAAATCCGAAAAACTAGCATCTGGGGAAGGGAGTATGGGTCAATTGGGAAAGAGCAGAACAGACTGTGGTCCATGACCATAAAGGAATATTATTGTTCTGTTACCAAAATGATGAAAGAGATAGTTTCTGAGAATACTGGATACTGTGAACAGAGTGAAACGAGTGGAATGAGGACAACTGATACAAGGTCAACAACGACATGAAGACAATAACTTGGAAATTGTGATCGATGCAATGACCAAGCATGTCTCCAGAGTGACCATGAGGAAGCAGGCACAATGTACAGGAAGGCACAGGAACACCACGTGCATTCATTTTGCTTGCTTGGGCTTTTTTGTTACAAGTGCTTTTTTTCCTCGCTCCATTTTTAATCTGGAAGTAGGGTGGTGGGAAGCTTAGCAATAGTGATGCCAAAAAGGGGGATCACAGAAACCTTTTTTTAAATGCCCAGCAAAAATAGAAGAAAACATAGAAAAGGACATTTTTTGAAAGTAACATGTAGAATTATTATATACTTTTTTTTAAAAAAAGCAAGTGGTATGAAATAAGAGATTCAGTTTTATATACAGTCCTCTTTTTGTGTTCTGTTATATATATGGAAATGCTTTTTTAAGCGTGTTAAGTTCAGAATAAAAAACCTTTTTGAAAAGAAAGCAAGACATATACACATGACATGAAAGAAAAGAGGCTAATATGCAATGAATAACAGACTCTACTTACCATTAGAGTTCTTAAAAGGGAAAGGCTATTGTGAGGCCAGCTGCTGGGAGCTAAGGCCATGACCAAACCCTGCAAGCCCCAGGTAGCAGGTGGCTTCTCTCTCTTCCACCCTAACCATCCCACCACTTCAGCATTTTCCACCCTCTTGGATCTCCTCCCACAGCCTAGCATCTAGCTCTGCAGTCTTTGCAGGGAACTGAGGCAAACTTCAATCTCAGGAGCCTGGCTTTGGGATGAAGAGATTGCCTTGTTTATGAGACTGGGAGTGCATAAAACTTCTGAAAATTGTGTCAAATCTTACAACGTATGTACTTCATGACAAGCCTGCCCCCATCCATGCTTCCAACCCTCCAGTCCAGCTATGTTCTTGCCACCTAAGGAGGCACCAAGAATAAGCATGGCTTCAATGAAAACAAGTCTTACAACACTAAACTCATTTCTCATTTTGATAAGGTTACTAGACTAACAGAACACCTAGACCTGCCCCTTCACTGGTATCAAGTCACACGGATTATTGCTAAGAGACCTGTGATAGTCAGGAGGGTTCATAATTTGTTGACAGACCGTGCCTAGTATGGATTAATGGACATTAATGGATATACATCGACCCGGAGGGAGTTTCCTGGTGACATACTAGTGATGGTCAGGATATGAAGCCAAGAAAGCTGAGAACAAAACGGGGATGTGAGGAATTCAACATCTCGATAGAACCAAAAAGCACAAGGGTGGGAGGTGGGGTGGCCAAGGATTACATCTGTCCAAGTTTAATCTGCAAACAAAAAGAAATCCTCTTCCTCTCTCCACTGTATCTAACCTACATCCTCCATAATCTCTCACTACTGACTGTTTTTCCATTTGTTGACAAATCAAAGAGCATTTTTTTTAAAAAACAACTGGGGTTAAGTAACTTGCCCAAGGTTACACGGCCAGTTATTTTGTGTGGGTGCTGAGTATCTGAGGCCGGAACCAATCCCGGGTCTCCCGATGCCAGGGCTGGCGCTCTTACTCACTGCACCACCTGGCCACCCCAAAGAGTATTTTTTAAAACTGTAAATTTAAAGCTCTGAACATGAGCCACTCACATTCAGAACCAGTTGAACAGTCCAGACAAATACATCCATGTCCCTATTTCATCTTGCCTCCTCTCATCTCATTTGAGCCATAAAAACAATAGAGATGGGAAAAGCCAGCTGAAGGCAAAGAGCACGATGGTGCTTGTGCACGTAGACATAACCAGGGAGTGTTCCTCAAAAGAAGGCAAATGAAATTCAGAAATGTACAAACTGGTAGCTGATATTTTGACTCAAGCACTGATGTCCAGTGCAGTGGCGACGGGCCAGTTGCTTCATAAACCAGAGCTTTTTCTATGTCTGAAATGCCTTTTTCTTTAAGTAATGCTACACATGCCCCGATTCACATGTTAAAGACATTCCAGTCTTCACACACATCGCCCCCCCCCTCCCAACAGCAAAATAAAACCTTATTCTACTACCCTGAAATCCTTTGAGTAATTCACTCACTATGGGGGCCCCTGGTCTAACCTAATTCCTGTTCTCAAACAAGATTCTAAAGCCAAGGCTTCCTTTGCCCTGAATGTTTCCCAATGCTTCAAGGCCAGGGAGGGGGTCCCTTTCCACAACTCTCCCATTTTTCACAAGCACCATGACAAAAGAAACTGTCCAAGTTTCTATCTATTTTTTCCACTTTCTTTTAAATGTTAGGCCTCTGCCTGAGTCCCTCGCTTGGCACTGACTCTAGCCCTAGTGAGGGTCAGAATTCAAACTACCTGCTGCAGCTGAGTAACATTTGGTTTGACTTCTCCAGGACTCTGCTGCACCTCCTTACTAATCTGAGCCTCGGTTTCCTCATCTCACTGCATCTTCAGGATTCTCGAGTAGCATTTTGCTTTTTATCCAGTGCTTCTGCATCATTAAACAAAATTTCTGAAGAAAGTCCAGAAATTAGGCTCTTTTTTGGTGTTTTTCTGGGAGACCAATAATTATCATATTGTCTCAACAAGTTCTATATTCAGGGTCCATTGGTTGGGTTTATACAGACCTCAAGCATTTGGCCCATTGTGCTTAAAACATTTTTTCTTATTTGTTGCATTTCTGAATTTTTGTGTCTTCTTTCTGCCACCATCATATATCTCTTCTGCCCTTTGTAGCGAAATTCTAGGTTTTGGGGCCACCTCTCTCTCTTTGTTCTCCTCTTACATATCTGACCGCTCCTTCTGTCTCATTTGCTGATCATGGCCTCTAACTGTAGGCATCCCTCAAGCTTCTATTCTGGGACCTCTTCTCCTCTCCCTCGATGCTACTTTACTTGGTGATCTCATTGGCTCCCATGATTTTAATGACCATCTCTATGCCAATGACTCTCAAATTTAACCTATCCTGCCCTAACCTCACTGTCGACCTCCACTCTGGCACCTCCAACTGCCTTTCAGACATCTCAAATTGGATGTCCAGTACAAATCTCAAGCTCATCATGTCTAAAACAGAACTCATTATCTTTCCCCCTAAGCCCTCCCCACCTCTTATCTTCCCTTTACCATAGACAGCAGGCTTGTATCTTAGGGAATATCCTGGATTCTTTACTCTCTCTCACCCTCCTCCTCCATATCTAATCTGTTGCCAAGGCCTGTAGAGTTTACTTTGACAACATCTCTTCTCTCCTGAGTGCCACCCATCTGGTGTGGGCCCTCATCACCTCATGCCTGGACTATTATAATAGGCTGTTGATGGGCCTGCCTGCCTTAAGTCTCTCCACATTCCAATCCATTCATGCTCCATTCAGCCACCAGTGATTTTCCTAAAGCCTAGGTCTGATCACATCACCTCCCCTACTCAATAAACTCCAGTGGTTCCCTATTACCTCAAGAACCAAATACAAAGCACTTGTTTGGCATTTAAAGCCCTTCCTAAGCCAGGCCCCTCCTGCCATCCAGTCTTCTTTTTTTTTTAAAGCAATTGGGGTTAAGTAACTTGCTCAAAGTTACACACCAGTTATTTCTGGGTGTGGTGGTAAGTCTCTGAGCCCGGATTCGATCCCAGGTCATCCTGACTCTGGGGCCAATGATCTTACTCACTTTGCCACCTGGCCACCCAACCATCCAGTCTTCTTACACTTTACTCCCCAACAGATACTCTTTATCCAACAACACTGGTTCCCTGGTTGTTTCACAAACAAGCCCCTCATCTCTCAGCCCTGGGCATTCTCTCAGGCTGTCTCCTATACCTGAAATGCTCTCCCTCCTCCACTCCAACTCCTGGCCTCCCTGGCTTCCTTTAACTTCCAACTAAAATCCTTTCTTTTACTGTAAGCCTTCCCCAATCCTTCAATTCTAGTGTCTTCTCTCTCTTAATTACTTCCTGTTTATCCTGTATACAGGTGTCCCTTGTTTTACTGCACTTCACTGTATTCTACTTCAGAGATATTGCATTTTTTTTTTACAAATTAAAGGTTTGTGGCAAGCCAATGGCCAGTAAGTCTCTTGGCGCCATTTTTCAAGAGCATGTGCTCACATTGTGTCTCTGTGTCACTATTTGGTAATTCTCACAATATTTCAAATTTTTTCATTATTATTACATCTGTTATGCTGATCTGTTATCAGTGATCTTGGATGATCCCCTTGTAATTTTTTTGGGGGCAGCATGAACCACACCCATGTAAGATGGCAAACTAGATAGATAAATGTGTGTTTGTTCTTACCGCTCCACCAATCAGCTATTCCCCCATCTCTCTCCCTCTCCTCAGGCTTTCCTATTCCCTCAGACACAACAATTTTGAAATTAGGCCAATGAATAACGCTACAAAAGTCTCTAAGTGTTCAAGTTAAAGAAAGAATCAATGGATGGGGCAAACTTCATTCTTATTTTAAGAAATTGCCGCAGTCACACCAGTCTTCACAACCACCTCCCTCATCAGACAGCAGTCATCAATATGGAAGCGAGACCCTCCACCAGCAAAAAGATTACAACTTGCTGATGGCTCAGATGATGGATAGCAATTTTAGCAATAAAGGATTTTTAAATTAAGGTGTGTACATTGCCTTTTTAGACATAATGCTACTGCACATTTCACAGATTACATTATAATGTAAACATGACTTCTATATGCACTGAGAAATCAAAAAATTCATATGACTAGCTTTCCTGGGAAATTTGCTTAATTTCGAAATCTGTTTTATTGCAGTGGTCTGGAACCAAACCCATAATATCTCTGAGATGTGCCTGTATAGCTTGCTTTGTATATATTTGTTTGTACATTGTCTCCCCCATTAGATCATAAGCTCCTTGAGGGCAGGAGCTGTCTTTTGCCTCTTTTTGTACCACCATCACTAAGTGCCCGGTACATAGTAGGTGCTTAATAAGTGTTGATTGACTGATCACATGTCCACTATGTTATGAAGAGTTTCTACCCACTGTTCTAAATGGGTGATTAGTTACCATTTCTCTACTGAGGACACCCAGGCCTATTTTTAAGTCAGTCAACAACCATTCATTAAGTGTGAACTATGTGCCAGCCACTATGCTGAGCATTCTACCAAAGAAGGGCCAATCTGCCCAACCCCAGCACCACCACCAAAGAACTCACATTCTAATGGGAGAAACAACATGCAAAGGACTGTGCAGAAGAGAAAATAAACAATATAAATAAAAGGTAATGGCAGATGTAAAGTGATAGCAGTATGGGGAACTGGGAAAGGTACCTGCAAGGGTGGGATTTGAGTTGAGTCTTAAAGGAAGCCAAGAAAGCCAGGAGGTCAAGATAAAGAGGGAGAACATACCAGGCATGGGGGACAGCCAGTGCAAAGTCTTGGAGGTGGGAAATGAAGTAGTATGTGTGAGGAAGAGCAAAGAGGCCAGTGTCACTGGGTCTTAAAGTATGCAAAGGGGGCAAGGTACAATACTGGAAAAGTAGGAAGGGGTCAGATTGGGAACGACTTTAGATGCCAAATGGATTCTTTTTATATTTTATCCTAGAGATAGTAGGAAGCCACTGAGGTTTGTTGAGTAGGAAGGTGACATGGTCAGATTCTCACTTGTGGAAAATCACTTTGACAGGTGAGTGGAGAATGGGCTGAGTGAGGAGTCTTGAGTCAGGGAGGGCAACCAGCTGCCTTTCACAATCATCTGAATGTGAGATGATGAGGGTCTGTATCATAAGGATGTCTGTGTGAATGGAAAGAAGACCTATACAAGATATGTTGTGAAACAGAAATAAAAACAATCTCTATCTTTAAGCAGCTTGCATTCGAATGAGGGAAGGCCACACATAAAAGGGAGTTGAAAGGGGGGAGAGGCAACATGAAGGTGCCTGGTACAGGGAGGGCATTGTGGGTAAAGTCCAAGAGTGTGAAGTATAGCCTGGAGAGGAATGAAGGCTGACCTGGGTCTCCTCCTTAAAATGGAGGTTCTAGGAAGAACCAGCCAATCAAAGAAAGAGGTCACTGGAATCAAAAGGAAAGGCCACAGTCAAGGATGTCAAGCACCATACTGAAGTTGCAGGCCTGAGTGACTGAGAGCACAATGGTGCCCTTTATGGTAAGAAAAAAGGTAGGAAAAAGGTGGGGGGAGACAATGAGTTCGTTTTGGACATGTTTAGATGCCTACAGGATACTAAATCTGAGATGTCCAAAAAGCAGTTGGTGGTATAAGACTACAGGTCATAAGAGAGATTAGAGCTGGATATATAGATCTGGGAATCATCTACATAGAGATAATTGAACCTAAGGGAGCTTATGAGATCAAGTGAGGTAGTAGAGAGGAAGAAGAGAAGAGGGCCCAGGACAAAGTGTTGGTGGAGGGAGGCACCCACAGTTAGTGAGAATGACCTGGAGGAAAATTCAGCAAAGGAGACTGAGAAGAAACAGTCAGGCAGGTAGGAAAACTAGTAGAGAGCAGTGTCAAAGAAAGAGAGAAGAGAGTGTCCTGTAGAAAAGCATAATCAAGTGTCAAAGGTTGCAGAGAGGTAAGGAAGACACAGAAGTGAGAAAAAATTATTCCACTTGGCAATTAAGGGATCACTGGTAACTTCTGAAAGAGAAGTTTCTGTTGGATGATGAAGTCAGAAGCAACACAGCAGAAGGTTTAGAAGAGAATCAGAGGAGAGTGAGTGGAGGCAGTTGGTTGTAGATGACTTTTTTCATGGAGCTTAGCTGAGTTGGGCAGCAGAAATACAGGGCAACAGCTGGCAGGGATGGTAGGAATAAGCGAGGGTTTCTAAGGAGACATGGGCAGCAGGGAAAGAGTCGGCATATTGGGAAAGAAGGACGATCAGAGAGTAGGGGCTATCTGCTGGAGAAGATGGGATGGTATCAAAGAGGCATGGAAAGAGCTGGCATTGCCACTGTCTCCTCCTCATTTGAGATGGGTGCCAAGGAGGACAGAGTGAGTGATGTGAGATGAGGAAGGGAGAAGAGGGAGTTCTTGGCAAGAAGCCTCAGGTTTTGCAGTGAGGTATGAAGCAAGCTTCTTAGCTGAGAGGGTAGGTGGAGAAGGAGTCATGGGAGGTTGTTGAAGGGAGGAAAAGGTTTGGAAGAGCTGCTGTGATGAGTGGGAGAGTGAATTATTAGAAAGGTATAAGAGGATTACCAGACTGCAGTGAAGGCACAGTTGAGATTAAGTAACAGAAATTTGTAGCAAATCCAACCAGCAGTTTCCCAAATTTTCTCCAGCTCTATTCATCAGAACGTGAATAGGATCAAAGGAGGCTAATAGTGGGTATAATCCAAGGAAAAAGTTTGGCAAGGCACAATCAGAGATGAGACAAGGAACAAGACAGAGCTAAACGAATTCACCAAGGGAGTAAGACAGAAAAGAAGAGAGTGTAGCGAAGGCAAGGGGGATAGCCTGGGAAATAGCAGTAGTCAAGGGATTGAAGACCATGGAGAAGACAAAGAGTTGTGTTCATTTCTGGCTATTAGGCATCCCAGAGCACAAGAAAAGAGATGGGTAGGTCTGGGATGGGACCCTGAAAGGAGCGAGGGTTGAGGGGCCCAAGGGTAAGGAAGTGGACAGTTGTCCATAGGGAATAGGGCTTGTACACTGGTAGCTGGGGGTACAAAAACACTGGGATGGGGAAAGAATGAGGGGAATAGGAGTGTGTCAATCACTGAGAAATTAGTCCAGGCAGATTATCAGTGGTTAGAAGGATGTCGATAATTAGATCATTCAAGGTCTTGTCTTGAGGTTCACCTCAGGCAGGTAGTGATTTTATGTCCTTTAATACCCAAGAGGGTCTCACAGTGGGCAGGATTAGGCAAAGGTGTGGCCAAGGGGAGTAAGGTCAGGAAGCAAGAAAGGGCAGCAGTAAGTAAGCCTGGTTGGGAGGTAGCCACTGGAGGACTGGAGAAGGTTTGGGGGTGAAGCCAGAGGCCAGAGATGTGTTGCCAGAACCCACAGCTAATAGATTATCTCCCTGGGAAGGACTGGAGAAAAAAAAAAGAGACTGGAGGTAGGTTGTAAGGACTGGAATGGCCTCAGGCTCTCTGCTGAGATCTAGTCCTTCAGCATCAACTGACCTTTGCAAGTGTAGATCCTGCAGAGGGCCCAAACTAAACCCATTATCCTTCCCCCAAAGCCCACTCTGCTCTCAAACTTCTCTCTCTCTGTTGAGGGCACCAGCTCCTTGGTGTTGGCCTGAGCATCACTGATCTTGCAGTTTCTCCCTCCACATCTCAAGTCTGTCTCATTTCCTTCATGTACACGGTCACCTCCCTAGGCCAGGCCCTCATCACTTCTTACCTGACCAGCACAACAGCCTTCTCATTGCCCTACTCCAGGCCATTCTTCAGAGTTACCCAAGGGTTGATTCCTAAAGCTCAGGTGTGACCGTCTCCCGGTGGTGCCACGTTACACACGCCATGTCCCATTCAACTGTTTCCCATACATGACATTCCAACTTCTGCTGCTGCCTCTTTGCAACCGACATGGCCTCCCCTCTCCTCTCCCCCACTTTGTCTAGAATACACTCCCTGCTCACCCCCAGCTCCTGAAATCCCCAATTTCCTTCAAAGCTCAGCTCAGGCATCACCTTTGAGAAGAAGCCTTTCCTAATTCCACACCCCCCCCACCCCCACCTGGCTGTTCATCTCATCTCCCAGGTAGCTTTGCATTCATTTGGATATACCTATATCTGTACATGTTATCTCCACTGGCTAGACTGTAAGCTCCTTGAGGATCTTCAGATCCTTACCATCTAGGCCAGTGTTTGCCACATAGCAAGGGCTTCATAAATGTGTTCTGTCTAGCCACATGACCTTACACAAGTCACTTAAACCACCTGGGCCTCAGTTTCTTCATCTGTTACAGTCTTTTTTTCCACAGCACATGGCATGGCACAATACTTTGTGCTTCTATTGGTGGGGGTGGAGGGGGAGGAAACCTGTGATTTCATGGAGCTAGACAACTCCTACTGTGAAAACTCTCTCCACCAGTGCAGAATAGCGGCTCCTGCCTGCCACTTATTAAGTGACTTGCTCATGGTCACAAGGGCAGTATGGGTCAGAGACAGGATTTGAACCTGACTCCAAAGCTAACCTCCATCTTAGGCCCCTAATAAATGTGTGTACAGGATATTTAAATAAAATGGAGGGGGGTCGGGAAGGAGGGTACACTAGATAATCTTGAAGGTTCCTTTGTAGTTTATGACTACAATCAGAAGAAGGGGCCCAGACAGATGTGCTGTGGAACTAGGAAGATCCATGAGGAAACAGCAGAGAATGCAGAGTGGAAAGACAAGTCTCATCCAATGCCCTTGGCACGGGAACCTTTGGCCTGGAGACTGACTCTCCAGAGTTGCATAGGTCACTGGGGTTCATGGTTATTCTTTCTAGCCTCCTGCCCCCCTTCCTTTTCACAGCACTTGATTCTAGAAGGTCATGAAATGCTTTGCCCCCAAGTGGGGAGTTAGTCTCAGAATCCTGAGACACAGTTGCAGGCATTCTAACGCTTCCCAACTGGGCGCCACAAGCCATGGATAATATGGGGCAACAATCCAAGAGTGGGCCTGGCTCTCTGTGCAATCTGCTGCCATGCTAACCCAGCACCATGGAAAAGAAAGGAAAAGGTCGACTGGCCATGGTCTGATGAACCCTCGCCTCAAATGAATTAAAAGGAGATATGGAAAACCAACTTGGTCAATCCCATCCAAAAGCTGGAGATGGGGAGTGGAGTGGAAGCTCACAACATTATTTTGACCAAGCGAAAGTATTTCAGTTGTTGAAATAACCTTTGTACAAAAGTACCCAAGACCACCTGGAGAATCTAGAAGGAGCTGAGCTGGGGGCCACCTCTGTACCATTTTCGGTTACCTACCAGAACTCTGACTGAAGAAATAAAGGAGTTTGGCATGTGTGGGAGAAGTGTGGGAGGAGGAGTTAATCATTAATGTCAAAGTGAAGCAAAGATGAAATCAGCTTTTGAACGATAGCCTAGAAACAGCACAGAGTTTCTCAACAGGATATGAAACAACAACAAAAACATCAACCCCCCAAAAAAGCCCAGAAGCAATGAAGACTCCAGGAAGTACAAAAACCAACAATGCCATCTCTGTCCGTGCCAAGCTTATCAGGCCACATTCATTTATCTAAGTGCACGAATGAAGATCCCCACCAACTTGGGGGTTGGAGAAAATGCACCAGACTCTGCCGGGGACCCCCCCAGCTCCCCAAATCAGACCCGTTTTTCTTGGGACTCCTGTTTGAGAAGCAGGTTTTCCTCCCTCCCAACTCTCCTTTAGGAAACTTTGCCCAAGGGAGCATTTTACATGGGAAAAGCACCACATTAGGAGACGGGATTTGGTCTGAATCCCAAGTCTGCTACATATTGCCTGCGTGACCTTGGGCAAGTCTGTTAGCTTCTGCTGTTCTGTCTGTTAGTCGTATGTGACCCTTAGTGACCCCATTTGGAGTTTTTTTGGCAAAGATACTGGAGCAGTTTACCATTTCCTCCTTCAGCTCATTTTACAGATGAGGAAACTGAGGCAAACAGGGTGAAGTGACTTGTTCAGTGTCACATAGCTAGGCAGCGTCTGAGGCCAGATTCAAACTCAGGGAAATAAGTTTTCCTGACTCCAGGCCCAGCACTCTGTGCACTACAATGACCCAGCTGCCCTTTCTTAACCTTACCGGGTCTCAATTTCCTCAAAATGATCTTTGAGATCCCTTTCAAGTATAAATTAATAAAACTGAACAGAAAAATTGCCCTCACAAGGATGTCTCCTTTCTCTGAATTCCTCCAATACTTCTAGTCCTATGCACCCAATCCAGCACTTGATCAGATGCATAGCTCTCCAACTGCTTTATGAGTATGTAACCTCATCTCCCAACTATGGTGTAAGCTCTTTGAGGTCAAGAATCAATAATAATGCACATTTATATGGTTTGCCCATTATCTAGCACAGGGAAGGGGCTCAAGAACTTGATGGTTGACTGATACACATCTGGACAGTTTGGATTCTCCTGTCTTCACTGTTTTTCTTTTCCGGAACCTGTGGCTAGAATCCCAGGCTCTGCCACTAAATTGCTGCTATCTGTGTGACCCTGAGCCAGTCATTTCCCTTCCCTGGAGCTCAGTTTCCTTATCAATAAAATGGAGGGGAAGGAGAGTTGGAAAAGACTCACGAAGGCCCTTCCAGTCCCAACATTTTGAAAGGGTAAGGGCTGACTGCGTCTTCCCCACCTCCACTTAAAGTAACTGACAAAAAGGAGATGTCATAATACCTTGTCAGGTGGGAATACATCTCTATTGAAAAAAAATCAATCTGAGGTATGACCAAGGTGTCGCGAGAAGTCTGTTGGGACTGCTTGAGGGATCCAGTCACTCCCCTTTGAGTCTTTTATAAACCCAGGAAGCTAGCTTGGAATCAGAGATTTGAGAATCTAGCAGCTTAGTAGTGAAAGCTTCCAGCCAAGCCACTGAAAAGTAATGACTTGAGGTAGGAGGGATGAGAATGCCTTGCTGTTTGCGTGGATTGGAGGAGGCAAGATGGTGGAGTAAAAACAGGACCTCCACGTGGCTCTCACCTCCTCCAATCCATGTAAAAAGGTGACTCTGAACAAACTTTGGAGCTACAGAATCCAAAAAATGACAGAGAAGCTAACCTCCCGCTGACGACAGGCTAGCAGGCCGGCAGCAAGTGGCCAGCGCAGTGCTCTGGGAGCTGACCCCAGCCCCTCTCAAGCCAGAGGTTTTTAGCCCCAGGGCAGGCCTGACCAGCCAACAGCTGGAGGGACTTCAGATCAACAGCAGCTGTGGCGGTTTCCAGAATTATCAACACACAGATGCTAAGGACACAGTAAGAGGTCAGTGCAGTGTGGATTTTGAGATACAGTATTTGGGAGTGCGGTCAGCCTCTGACCCCAGGGCAAGAAGCAGAGCTGGGGTGTGCAGCCGTGGCCACCTGGCAGCTTCAGATCCTGGTCTTCAGTTTCTAGGGGGACCAAGCGATCAGTCTGAGGGGTAATCTCTCTTGCTTTAAACTGCTTGGATCTGGATTGTGGGCTAGGGTGGAGGACCTGGGATGGGTGACCAGGTGCCAGAGCATGTGGAGGCTTCAGAGAGGGCACCCAACTAATACCTTTGGCAGCTGAGAAAACCCCAGCAATTGGGACAAAGCTCCCCTGTCTGGTAGCAGAGTCCTACTGTGGCAAGAAGCCCAAAAGTCAAGTAATTGAGTGGAAACATGAGCAAACAAGGGAAGCAAAGTAAACAGAGGAACCCAACTTTACACTCCTATTTTGGGGACAAAAAGGATCAAAGCATGGAACAGGAGGAAGACAGGGAAGTCAGGACACCTGTACCAAAAGCTTCAAAGGAAAATATGAGCTGGTTACAGGCCATAGAGGACCTTAAGAAGGATTATGAAAATCAAATAAGAGAAGTGGAGGAAAAATTGGGAAGAGAAATGAGAACAATACAAGAAAATTATGAAATGAGAGTCAACATCTGACTGAAGAAAATAACACCTTAAAAAATAGACTAACAGGGGCAGCCAGGTGGCTCAGTGAGTAAGAGCACCGGCCCCAGTCTTGGGATGACCTGGGGATCGAATCCGGGCTCAGATACTTAGCACCACACCCAGAAATAACTGGCCATGTAACCTTGAGCAAGTTATTTAACTCCCATTTCTTAAAAATAATAATAATAAATAATAAAAAAAAAAGACTAACTCAAATGGCAAAAGAGGCTCAAAAAGGCAATGAGGAGAAGAATGCCTTAAAAAGTCAAATTTGCCAGATGGAAAAAGATCTCAAAAGCTCACTGAAGAGAATCACTCCTTCAGAATTAGATTGAAGCAAATGGAAGCTAATGACCTTATGAGAAATCAAGATACTATTAAACAGAGCCAAACAAATGAAAAAAATAGAAGGCAATGTAAAATATCTCATTGGGAAAACCACTGACCTAGAAAATAGATCCAGGATAGATCATTTAAAAATTATTGGACTACCTGAAAGCCATGATCAAAAAAAAGAACCTAGAAATCCTCCTTCAAGAAATTCTCAAGGAAAATTGCCCTGATGTTTTAGAACCAGAGGGCAAAATAGAGGTTGAAAGAATCTACCCATCACCTCCTGAAAAAGATCACAAAAAGAAAACTCTTAGGAACATTACAGCCAGGTTCCGGAATTCCCAGATCAAGGAGAAAATATTACAAGCAGCCAGGAAGAAACAATTTGAATATTGTAGAAACACAATCAGGATAACACAGGATCTGGCAGCTTCTACACTGAGGGATCGAAGGGTTGGAATATGATATTTCAGAGGTCAAAGGAGCTGGGATTAAAACCAAGAATCACCTACCCAGAAAAACTGAGTATCATGTTTCAGGGGAAAATATGATCATTCAGTGGAATAGAGGACTTTCAAGCATTCTTGATGAAAAAACCAGAGTTGAATAGAAAATCTGACATTCAGATACAAGAAGCAAGAGAAGCATGAGAGGTAAACAGGGGAAAGAAATCATAAGGAACTTATCAAAGTTGAACTATTTACATTCCTACATGGAAAAACAATCATTGTAACTTATGAAACTTTTCTCAATATAAGAATAGTTGAAGGGAATAGAAATGTGTGAGTGTATAATACATACATACATATATGTCTATATAGGAGGCTATATGGGCATATGAATACATATGTGAATATGTGTATATATGTGTACAGGTATACATAGACAGAGGGCACAGGACCAATTTAATAGGAAGGGATGATACTTAAAAGGTGATATTAAGAGGAGATGAGGAGAGACAGAATGGGGTAAACTATCTCATACAGAAGAGGCAAGGGAAAATGGTTACAATGGAGTGGAAGAATAGGAAGGCAAAAGGGAATGGCTCAACCTTATTCTCATTGAATTTGGATTAGGGAGGGAATGACATACACACTAAATAGGGTATCTCACCCTATAGCAGAGTAGGGGGGAAAGGGCTGAGAGGGGGGATGATGGAAGGGAGGACAGGCTGGGGGGGGGAGGAAAGTTGGAAACAACCACTTTTGAAAAGGGACAGGATCAAAGTAGAGAACAGAAAAAGGGGGAGGTTGTATAGGAGGGGGGGAAATATAGTCAGTCTTTTACAATATATCCACTATGGAAATGTTTTGTGTAGCTACACATGTACAACCTATACTGAATTACTTATCTTCCCAGTAAGGGTGGGTGACAAGGGAGGAAGGGAATGAATCTGGAATTCAAAGTTTTAAAATCACATGTTTAAAATATATATGTATATATGTGTGTGTGTGTGTACACACACACACTATTATTAATATTATTTTACATGTAACTGGAAAATAAGACATACAAGCACTGGGGCATAGAGATCCACTGTACCGTACTGGAAAGTCGGAGGGGGTATGGGAGAAGATATGGGAGAGAGCAGATTGGAAGAGGGGATATCCTGTGGGACTGCTATTTTGGGGTAGTGAGTAGGGGAAAAACGGGGAGTTAATAAAGCATTCAATTAAAAATAAAGAAATGATTAATTTAAAAAGTTAAAAAAAAAAAGAGAGAGAATGCCTTAGCCTCTGCATCCATCTCCTTCTCCTTCCATCCACCCCCTGCACCCTCTTCTCATGAAGTTCAGAGGACCAGAGGATTTGGACTTTTCATTGATGTCCTAGAATTATCCCAAGGACAGTAGTTGCTGACAGAAGAGTCTACACTGGGAGCCAGAAATAGACTGGATGGGATGAGGAAAGTAGATTCAAGGCTCTACAAAAACACAACAGAAAAAAACTACAAAATGCCTATGGGAAAGTTCATGAGTGCCCCCCAAAAAGAGGAGAAAAGGACTTCCATCAACCTAAAGCTGAGTTATCCCTTTGCCATATGTGCCCTCTAAGCTTTAGTCCACTTTCCCCGGGGGCTCTGTATGTACTTTGGGAGAGTTAAGTTTTTGTTTTTGTTTTTTTGCAGGGGGGAGATGATTTGTACCAATCACATCACTGGTAAATACATATTTCTACAAGTTATTTAAGTCTGGCTGACTAATTAATAGCAACTTATAACCTTGGGGATGAAGCACACACTGGTGGGGGCTCATGAGCTATAGCATTAAAAATGTACTCTCAACCCCTGAAGGCTATCCCCAGACTCTGAGGGGACAATAGTAGCCATACTCTGGAGACCCAGGCTGACAGTGAGAGTAGGAGAGTAACTCCAGAGCATGTTCTACAACATTATAATTTGTGACTTTCATGATGCAGTAGAAAGCATACTAAGTTCGGAGTCAGAGGCCCTGGATTCAAATGTTGGATCTACTTAAAAGGTGTATGACTTTAGCAAGTTACTTAACTTTTGGGAGCCTCAGTTTCCTCCACTGTAAAACAATAGGGTTGAAATAAATGACCTCTAAGGTCCCTTCTGGCTCTCAATCATAGTCTGCTTTAGAATCTTTGGCTACAAGGCATTCCAATATACTCTGTAGATTCAATAGAAAGGGCTCTTTTGTCTACCTAACATCAAATGTAGCATAGAAACTCAGGACAACAAAGAGTGAAAGAGCTACCTTGGTGGGACACTCCTCAGTTCCCCCACATGCAAAATGCTGTTCACCATGGTTTGTTTCACAAGGAATATCCCACGATCTTTGGAGTTGATGATTTTCTTTGTACTAGTAGAGTGTCAATCACAGGACTTGGCATACAGGGACACGCATCCTCCCCACCCACAAGTGAAAGACGTCTTATACTGGCACGATTCTCTTTACATTATTATTCCAGAATAAGGCATATGCTAATGGGATGATGGCCCATGTCAAGTCTTTTGGCTTCTCAGTCATTTTTCCTCAATCTGTCATCTTGCTTCCTTTTCTCTTCCACTTAATTGTACACATCATAGAAAGCCAAGTACAAAAACACAGGATCATGGATCATGGATTTTTAGCTAAATGGACTTTCATAAAACTAGTTCAACCCACTCATGTCACAGAAGAGGAAACCAAGGTCCAGACAAGGGAAAGGACTGGCCCAAGTCAGAGTACGTGGTGGGA
The DNA here is from genome assembly GCF_028583685.1 of Petaurus breviceps papuanus. Classification (NCBI taxonomy): domain Eukaryota; kingdom Metazoa; phylum Chordata; class Mammalia; order Diprotodontia; family Petauridae; genus Petaurus; species Petaurus breviceps. The sequence goes on along the minus strand of NW_027187259.1, from coordinate 2,944,053 downwards.
GTGGGATTTGAACCCAGATTCTTTGACTCGAAGTCCAAAGCTCTTTCTACTGTTCCATTATTCTTTTCCTATATACATAGGAGCTGGCTGGTGTTGTTTATAGACTGCCTCCATTTGGAAAAGAAGAGAGTATGGGCAGAGTAACTGAGAAGGGAAGATGAGAAACGCCGAAGGAGGGCATGCATCTTCACTCTGAAAAAACCAGTGTGGAGCTAGGTCGGCCATAGTCACCTGGGGGATAGATTCCTTTAGAGCACAGGTATCAAACTCCAGGTAGGACCGGCCCACTTGACTGCAATGTAATTGGTAAATACTGAAGAAAATAAATAAAAGAACAATAAAACAGATAATATTATGTTTTCAAACTAAGTCACTACATGGCCTAAAGGATCCTGATACATCATGTGAAGATTAGTGACCCCCTGTCTATCCAAGTTAACACCACTGCCTTAGAAGAGGAAAGTCAGCAAAAGCTTTACCCAGAAGCCTCTGCATTCTCAGTTCCATTTCACAAATGGATACAACAAAACACCTCAGATGGGTAGAGGCTGGATCAAGGAGGAACCATCTGGCTATTCTAGCAAAGATCCCCCTGGAGGCAGTGACTTCTAAAGAGGTCAGGTTTTGTCTCAATTAGTCCCATCCCCCAACTCAAACCCACTAATGGAAGGAGCTGAGGGGAGAAGGGGTGCTGAAGAGTACCGAAGAATGTACTCATAGAAAAAAGCAATCAGTTGGCAATCCAGCAACAGCATTACTTTAAAACCACAGCTGGGTCTTCAAACACCAGTTAGTTCCATGGCTTCATGTGTCTCTTCCAAAAGGAGAGAACACTTTTAGTGTCCATATGGCAATGAGGCATTAAGAGAGGGGGAAACAGAGGCAAGATCACATTTACACTGAACACATTTATGAAGTGTCTGTTGTGTGGAAGGCCCTGGGCCAAACACCAGGGAAACACTGAAGTCTGACTCAGTCCCTGCCTTCATGGAGCAGTGTGGGGAGTGACTATGGCTACAAGTATGTTTAATACAAGGTAGGATGTGATCAGGAAGAGCCAGACCACATAATCTAAGAGAATCTGAGGCCAGAGAGTGGCCCACATTCACCTGGGGGGGGGGGGGGGGGGGTCAGGTTAGGGGAGTCAACTGAAGAGTCTGTCATTAAAGGGCCCCCAGAAGAACAGACACAAAAAGTGGCCTGATTAGAGAACAATACAGTCCATTCATTAATAGGGAAGCAAGAAGCCTGTTCCCCAAAATGCCCCACAACCATTTCTTTCTAGGCTGCCTGGTCTGGTTTCCTAGAGGAATGGAGCATGTGCTGGGAATCAGAGGGCAGGTTAGAAGTTGCCCATCTTAGAGCTTAGAGCAGCTTGGCATGTAGTCTTTAGCTTTGCACTCTGGAGCCCAAACCTTCCAATGTGTTTCTAGTGGACTCTCCTGGATACTCTCCCTCCACAACCCCTGGGAGTCAGCCAAGGCTTCCAAAACAAAGGTGAATAATCTTATTGAAATTTAAAATACAAGGATGGCCAGATCCTATTATGATGCAACCCAAGGGACAGAATATTCCCATGTCTACCTTTCAAGTCATCTGAAGGACAGTTTACATTGTACCACCTTCATTTAGATAGACAGGTTGCATATCTGCTTCGAAGACAGATAACTAGGTTTTCTCCTAAAGACAAATTATATCAGGATGACACATTCCTTCTTTGCTTACCTCAGTGTAAATTCTAAAAGTTACTAGTTACCCAAGGTGTAGATGACACAGTATCCATTCAACAAAAAGTGCTTCAGCAAGTATGAGACAAACTTCAGTCCTTCAATGGATCCGTGATCTCACTAGTGTAAGTCTGCCCTCCCTCCACCAAGACATGGGACAAATCCTTCCCATCTTCTCATTCTCAGAAATTCTTGTCCACATCTCCTTATAAATCCTCCCTGAGGACCTGCCCAATATACTGGAGGTTGGGCGCTTTCGGTATTTCACAGATGTCAGAGTATCACTGGGGCAATACATCTGTCCATCCCTTATTCTTGCTAATTCACTGGCCCATGTCCTTTTCTGGTAATAACCTGCCCTTGATGCTACCTTTTGTACAACTTCTCAGGCACAGTCATCACTGGAACTGTGCAGCAGACTAAATTTACCTACCAGGTGTCTTTCCTTTACCCTCAGGGTCATGTGGAATCTTGGTGGGGTTTTGGCTTTTTTCTGAGATGAGGATGGCATTCATTGATGGACAACCATAACAGAGTACTGGAAAAATTTGGGTGTGAAAAGTGGTGCTTTCTTTCTACAGAAAGGAGAAGACTGGGATCGCTGAAAACACTATGCCCATTCTTCTCCTATTGGCGTCTTGGTCCAGATCATCTGGGTCTAGCAACAGTACCCACTGACATGAAAAAGAAACAAATATATACATATATTTTACCCACATGGTATAGTCTAGAGATAGAAAGATACAAATATATACACACGTGTTATATATGTCTATGTGTGTATACATATGTCAATGGGCTGCTCATCTATCTACATGGTGTAGTCTGGATACAGACTACAGACAAAGTATGTGTGTGCTGTATATATACATAGATACACAGAGCGAAAGAGGAATACATACATATATATGTGGGGGGTATATATACACACATATGTTTATGTATGTATGCATGTATCTTATCTGTAGTCTAGATCCAGAATATATGTGAGTAGAGGGGTAGCCCAATGACATGCACACATGTACACACACACAAATATACATACATACACATAGAAATACATATATCTTTGTATCTTTTCTGTGCACTAATAGGCTAGGTCAATGGGCTGCCCACTACCCATCTACTCTTATGGTATGGTTTGGACAACACACATCCTTTCTCTACTCAGTCTATCTCTTAAGTGACTACAGAGCTCAGTGAGGAGTCCTTGGAACTAATTTCCAATTTAATTCAATTAAACCAAGCATTTATTAAATTACTATTAGCATAGTGCTAGGAATTTATTTAATAAATTCTCACTTAATTGAACTATGTAAGATGCTGGAGATACAAAGACAAAAATGAAATAATCTTTGTTCTCAAGCAGCTTACAGTCTACTCTACATGTTCTAGGGCCTGATACACTCCTCATGATGGCCCCTGCAACTATAGTTAAATATCTGGTGGCTGGAAATCAGTGGCTGAGTTTAGCAAACTTACATCTACTCTGCTGGGAATACTGTGCCACAGAAACATGCCACCCAATTAATAGCAAAGGTGGGGAAAGCACACCCAATATCCAATTCCCCATAGGAGCATCTTAGAGTTAAGCCTGACTCATAAAGAAAAGAAACCATTCAAAACAAAAGCTGATCAAAGCCGTTCCATTCATTCCATCCCACATGCTTTCTACTGATCTCTTCTTTGAAAGGCAAGGTTTCTAAGCAAAACAAAATCCAACTTGCCATATATATATATATATATATATATATAAATTACCAACACTCTGCCCGACAGCTGTCTTAAATGATCAACTGACTTAGAAGTGATGAGTGGTCATGTGATTCCCAATTTATACAAACAGAATCTCAGCTGCAAATATTTCTTTCTGGAAATGTGACTGGCGAAGTATATCCTTCCTGTTGGCACCAAGTCATTTTCCTAAAAGCTTAAACGTGCACAAAGCTTGCTGTCACATGTGACCCTCCAGAGGCTGATTAAGGTCATTTCGAAGTGGAAAAATGTCAGAGGGATGTAGCTTCTCTGCCTTGTCCACCTGGCAGGCCACAAACCACAATAATGAACATGTGGATCTGACTTAAACATGTAGAGAGGATGCTGGCCTAGAAATCAGGAAACCAGGCTCTCAATCCACCTCTGCCACTAACTGGCTGTGTGACACTGGAGAAGTGAAGTCATTTCCCTTCTTTGGAACTGTTTCCTCAGCTGTAAAACTGAAAGTACTGGCCTGGAGTCACTTCCTTTGAGCTCTGGCATTCATCACTGAAAGGCTCCTTAGGATCACAGTGATCCAGGTACCCTCCAGCATGAATCCCATGAGGCCAAACTCCCAGTTCTCCATTAACCATCAGGAAGATTCTGAGATTTTCCAGGTTCTTCAAGACCTCAGAGAGAGGCCTCTTCCACTGGAGACCTTCTGCCAAGATTCCATAAACCCATAAATGAATGTGCTCAGACACCCCAATCACTGAAATACTTCTGAACCCATGCAACTGTCAGATTATCTAATCCACAGTTCTCTACCTTGTACAAAAGAAAAACATAGGAGACTTTGTCAATGTTTGGCACTAAAATCGAAATTAGCTTTGTCTATAGCATTCACTCAATCTACCAGTCACTTTAATAATCCTGTTAAAAATCATAGAGGGGGTCTGCCATGACTTGTTCTTAGTGAAATCACAGCTTCCTCTTCTAGATGCCTACTAGCCAACCTTCTTAATGAATACATTCTAGAATTTTTCTTGCTCCCAGAGTCAAGCTCACTGACCAATATAATCTAGTCGTTAGCATATGTTTCCTCTCTTCTTGAAAAGAAAGCTATGAAGGAGACAGAGACAGAGAGTGAGATTATCTATGCACTTAATAGTCATCTATAGTTTGCTGACCCCATCCTCTTTCCTTTTCTGAAAATCAGAATATTTACCCTTCTTGGGTCTTGTGGCATCTCTCCCATTTTCCACGACCTTTCAAAGATCACCGACTGGCTCAGCCTTGCCCTCTCTCACCTTTAACTCTACTAGGAACTTGACAGTCACACTCAATTCCCTCCTCTAGTTACAGGACTATAGACCATTGGAGGTGATAAAGATCTAAGATCATAACATCACCAACCCCCTCATTTTACAGGTGAGGAAACTGACTTGGAGAGGTCAAATGATTTGCCCAAGGTCACACAGGCATTCATCATTTATCCTTCTCCTTTTCCTTTCGACTTCGCCTCAAATCTTCGAAAATTTCCCTTCCTCAGTTTCATACCTTGTTCAGCATTTCAAACCCTTCTGATTTTCCTTCACAATTTCTTCCTTTGCTTCAGCTCAAGTGCCTTCTCTGTAACTTTTCCCACCAAAGTTGGAAGCAGGGCTGACTTCCCCTCTCTGATGTGATGTAATGAAGCCAGATCCGGTAGTTTCCCAGAAATGCCACCTTTAGACTTTTGGTGGCACATTTCTCTACTCTTATGCAGCTCTACTCCAAGAAAGGGAAAAGTGGGCAAAGGAAATATGGGAGGAGAGGAGAGGAGAGGAGAGGAGAGGAGAGGAGAGG
>NW_027187259.1:2891986-2933780 GCF_028583685.1 Petaurus breviceps papuanus | reverse complement strand
AGAAGAGACAAAGCATGGGAGAGAGAGAGGGAGGAGAAGGGGAGAGAAGAGAAGAGGAAGTGAGAGGGGGGGGAGGGGGAGGAGGGGGAGGGAGGAAAAGGAGAAGAGAGAAGAGGGGGAAGGAAAGAGGAGAGAAGAGAAGGGGAGAGGAGAGGAGAGGAGAGGAGAGGGAAAGAAATAGAGGAGAAAGAGAAAGAAGTAGAGGAGAAAGAGAGGAGAGATTATCGATGTACTTAAGTCATCTTGTAACCCAAATAACATATGCATTGTTATGTAGATAACCACCTTTCATCCACTGTTGCAACTGGATACACAAACTCCAACAAGACCTTACAAGACCTAACAACCCTATTTATCTGACAGAGCATAGCTCATATATCCCTGCTGTTGAGTGGTGTGTCCTTTGTGGTGAGTGACAATCTCTGAAACTTGCTTCCTTCTTCCCTCTGGCTCCTGTGGCTAGGTACCAGCATGTGAACCAGGGCCGAACACGAGAGGTTGGCAGCCTGCTTCCACAGAGCTGTGCACCTCCTACATGGGTGCTCACTCCTTCCTCCTCTGCCAGTCACATGACTCCCATGCCAGTGTCCACTCCACTATGTATTTGAGGCATTCCTCTAGTGCTCTTAATATTCATAATATTCATACAATCAGGACCTAGTGTGTTTGGCAGTTCCCCTGTAACCAACTTGTGGAAAATAACAGACAAACAGTCATACGGGATGGGCTGAAATCTGTATCCTCAGAGGGAATCGTACCTCAAGGAGAACACAGAGCCACTGGAAGTTATTTGAGTACCAGGTACACTGTTCCCCTGGTCCACCTTACTCTTGCTGCCTTTTCTGAGCAGCCTTATCCCTGATGAACTCTTTTACATGACCTTTCATGTATGCAACCATTGGCACACCATGGGGCACCATGTATCTTTCCATTGCCTTTTGAGGCACCTGAAATTTCTGTTTTCATCAGAATGACGAATCAGAGAATCAGTTTGCACAGGCAAAACTGATTGTGATGCTTTCTTGAGGATACCAATGAATTCTAGCTTCTGCTTCAGACACCCCCATGTACTAAGTAATGCTACAGAAGGTCAGTCTATATAGTGTAAAGAAACGCGAGAGGGTTAGCAATTATCCAATGAATTCAAACAACATAGTTAACCAATCTAGATATAGCCAGGTACCACCCACCCCCCAAAAAAGTCTTTCCTCAATGATTCATTAATTCTGGGAATTAATTATACAGTTGACTGCTAAGTATTCCTTGATATAAATCACTCCTGTGAAGTCAGATGCTGTACACACATAAAAGAGTCATTTAGAAAAACCTAAAAAGGGGACACGTGGTAGTTTGTGTCTAAGTATGTTTCTTTCTTGTTTGTTTCTGAGGCAATCAGGGTTAAGTGACTTGCCCACGGTCACACAGCTTGAACTCTGGTCCTTCTGACTCCATGGCTGGTGCTCTATTCACTGGGTCACCTAGCTGCCCCACTTCCAAGTATTTGAAGGGCTTCCATGACCTCGAATGTGGAACTAGTACCAATGATACATTACAAAGAGGCAGATTTCAGTTCAGTGTGAAGAAAAACTTTTCCCCACCCAGAGTTGTGTAATAATAGCTAACATTTATACAGGGCTTACATTTCTATAGTGCCAGGCACTGTGCTAAGCTTTACAGTTATCCCCTCACACCAACCCTGCAAGACAGGAGTCATTACTATCCCCATTTTAAATATGAGGAAACTGAGGCAAACAGATTCAGTAAATGGCCCAGGGTCACACAGCTAGCAAGTGTCTGGAGCTGGATTGGAATTCAAGTCTTCCTGACGCTAGACTCTATAGACTGTGCCCTAACAACACGCAGGGGTGCTTTCTTCACATCACTGCAAATATATGAGCAGATGCCAACCAGATGTCAGGGCTGCTGTGGAAGAAATTCTTGCCCTGGGAGGGGGAACTAGATGAGATAACCCCTCTGGCATCTCTCAGTTCTAAGAGACTAATACCATCCTCTCAAAACCTACCAACTGTTTGTAGATTAATTTTGCTTCTTCTACTAATATACTTCCCTTTTATTACTAGGATACTGATAGGGGACAGATATTTCATGAAATGCCTCCTGTGTGCAAAGACCTGGGGCACACAGAAAGTCAAAGCCCCCATGCCCTTGTTGTCAAGAAGCTGTGACTGTCCAGTCACGGGAAGACCAAGCACACACTGAACTACCTACATCGCAGTTGTCTTGGTGAGGAAAGCACTTTGTAACCTTCAAAGTGGAGAAATGAGAAAGGGGAGTGATCGTGAAAAGACAATTTCAAAAGCAGCAGGAGACACAGGAAAGGAACCACGCTGACAGATGCTGGAGGAATGACTGAAAAAAGGCCATTGGGATTATTAGCAACTCACGTCACTGGCAATCTCAGAGTAGCTTCCATGAGAATAGGAATAACTAACCTTTCCACGTGGCCTAAGGTTTACAAACCACTTTACATAAATCACCTTAAAGCAAATTTGAGAACTGACCTTTCAAGCTATGCAATTATCTGCTCCAACTTCCTTGGGAGCCAGGTACTTCTGGGTATTATTAACTTCACTTTAAAGATGAGGAATTGGGGCTTGGAGAAATAAAATGACCGGCCCATGCATGGTTAGCCACTTAGGGTGAGAGGAGGACTTTAACCCCCTTCTCCCCTGACTCCAAATGGAGAACTGTACTGCAAGGTAGCAGTGCTCACAGTAGCTCTGGAATAGAATGGGAGGGCCAGAAACCACACTGCAAAGGGCTTGGGGAGGAGGTGCTTCCATTTCTTCCTAAGGGGAGACCATGTGTTCGAAAGCTCGATAATGAGAGAAATGTGAGTAAATGGATGGTAGCTAGAAGGGCTGGCAGGGTCAAAGGTTTGGCTTTTGTGTTTCTCAGATATAGGAGATCTATACATATCTAGAGGCAGAGGTGAGAGAGCCAGTGAAGGTGCTAGAAAGGAAGCAAGGTACTGGAGGAGGCCACATGCAACTGAGGGGCTAACCGGGGCAAGCAGAAAGGCTGGCTTTTTTTTCTGAAACCCAAAATTAAGGAGAGAAAAGAAAAAAGGGTAGGGAGAGAGAGACAGAAACAGAAACATAGAGGAGAGAAAGGAGGAAAAAGGGACAGGGAGGAGAGAAAGAAAAAGAGAGGAGGAGGGAGGGAGGGAGGGAAAGGGAAAAATAAAGATTAGGTGCTACAACTAGGTGCCCCAATTTGGTGTCCAAGAGGAGCCAAACTTAGAGAACTAAACTGGAGGGAAGATGCAGCAAATTAACAAAAATAAACTTCTTAGAGAAAAAAAGAATTAGAACCCAGATTGGGGGGGGGGCTAGCCCAGAGGTCACAAGAGAAAGAGAGTGAGTAGAAACTAACTCCATTGTAAAGCAGCAAGCTCTGCCCAATCCCAGGCCCATATTGTCACACAGCTCCATGTCCCCTTCTGCAACACAGAAAGTCCATCATTCAGGTTTTCTCTTTGCCCCACCCTCACCACCACAGCAGAATTGTTATTCAGTTGTTTTTCAGTCGTGTCTGACTCTTAATGACCTCATTTGGGTTTTCTTGGCAAAGACACTGGAGTGGTGCCATTTCCTTCTCCAGCTCATTTTACAGATGAGGAAACTGAGGCAAACAAGGTTAAGTGACTTGCCCAGGGTCACACAGCTAAGAAAGTATCTGAGGCCAGATTTGAACTTGGGAAGAGGAGTCTTCCTGACTGCAGGTCCAGGCTTCTATCCACTGTTCCACCTAGCTTCCCCTATAGCAGAATTAATAGGGTAAAATAATAGATAAAAGTCCATCCACCTGCCATTTCACTATTTCTGAAAACAAGTCCTGAGAGGTGGCTTATAAAGTTTTAGAACCAAAGATTGCTGATCTCTCATTTTCAATTTCAGAAAACATCCCATCATATTGTTTTAAATCAGCGCATACGTCGAATGCCTACTATACAATCAGCTCCTTGCTGCCCGTCTGTATGCTTAATAAGAAGAGGTTTTGTGGTGAGAAAATTAAGTATTACCAATAGATGTCCTAATTTCCAAAAGGGTATTTTGTAAGAGGCAATTATTTCATTATCATTAGTACACAATTAGGCCTGTTAAAAGTTCTGTCCCAGACTGATGAGACCTCATTTTTTACCTACTTCAAAGTGTCTTTGATTTATCTATCCATGGAGATGAAAGGAAAGGAACTCTTCCAGACTGAATGCTTCAAAGCTTCCTGACCAAGAACCCAGACCTCATGTGCAATACAAGACACAGGAACAGCTCATTGGTCCCCTGACGAGTTAGCTGTCTTGGGACTGTGATGTCCTCCACCTAGGAAGGGCCACCCATAAATAAAGCTTTCCTTTTGACCTATTTCAGTCCATTCGATCAACTTCAGGCCTCATTTCCTCTAGATGTCTAGTCTGGTCTCCTCTGGCATGCCTCAGAAATCAAGGCATGATAAATAACACTCCTGTTCCATTCCGGCTTTCATGGAAACCTGTCCAAGTGAAATGGTTTGCATTCTAATCTCTAAACCACAGGCAGACCATGGAAAGAAGCCTCATCCCCTGGATTAGGCAAAGGTTCTGGGGAACAGCATATTTTCCTTGAGGAGCAAAGAGGAAATGAGCCAAGTGACACTGTCTGCTTTCTGAGATCTGGGGCCAGATCCTATGAAATATCACTTAACATTAAAATTAAAGTGCCACTAAAATTCCCAAGTTATACTTGCCTAAAAAGGTCGTTTATTTTTCATGGATCTTATCTGGAAGACTCCTGCATCATATGAGGAGAAGCTTGATTTTTCTCCCAGGAAAGGAAAAAATTCCCGCTGAGTACCAGGCCCTGAGTACCAGGCAATAAAAGCCTTACTAAGTGAATGTAGGTTTCTCAGTCGTGCCCTACTCCTCCAGCCTAACACTATTGACAGAAACTCCATTTAGGAGAAAAAGGACTATCATTGGAACAAAAATGAAAGGATTAAAAGAAAAACAACCTCTTTTGTTTTCACAGGGAATTCTCGAAAGTGCCATGGGCTGAATCTAGTTGACTACCCAAGTTAGAGCCTTAATTCAAGGAGGAATTTTTCGATTTCTTGGGACCAAACATAGAGAAAAGAAGAGGCCAAAACATAGCACTGTTGTTTCTGTATGTCAGTCATCACTTACAACCCAATCCATAGAGGAGGCCACTTGGGTGATATAATCCTCCCAGAAGCAGCATTTTGAGAGAAGCAGCTTGGTATAGAGAGTAGAGAGCCCTGGGCTGTACGGCCGACAGACCTGGCTTCCAATCATGGCTCCTCCCACTTATTTGCTGTGTGTGACCTTGGCAAGTTATTTTTTTCCCTTTCTCAACCTCAGTATTCTCATGTGAAAAATAAAGAGCAGAATAATTGTCCTAGCTGCAATCCCAGGCCTATTGTGGGAAGTGTTTGCTTAAACCCTTCAAGGATACAGAAAAGAGAGCTTTCTCCCAGTCAGAATTTTACAAAACCCTCTTCAAGAAATGTTTGTTGTTTTGCTTTTTGTTTTTTTTTGGGGGGAGGGGAGGGGGGAATGACACATTTTTAAATTAGGCATGAAAGGCTTTTGGGTGGGAAAGTATGGGCCCAATCTAGCGCTTCCTCACTATCTGTAAATACAGAATTTTTATAAGGGAGACAGTTTACTGAGAGCTTTACATTATCATCCAGCAACCCATTATCTGATCATGGCTCTTCCAAAGAGAGGCCTGAGCTTGAGCCAGCCTTAAAGCAGCTGTCTTTGGCAGGAAGTAACAAGGCCCCTTTCACCACTCCTCGGGTAACAGTTCCTCCAGGGGTATCACCTGTGCTTCTCCAGCTCAGAGATGAGGGGAGGGCCAGAGGGAAGGATAAGCTTATGGAGACAGTAGGGTTTGGACCAAGGATTGTTGGGCCACCAGCAATGGGCTACGGGGGCAAAAATGGGGCTGAAGAGAAGAGTGGAAAGACCAACTGGAGCTCAGGTCACAGAATCCTCCAAATAGAAAATATATACATACACACAAACACCATCCTGCCTAAGTTTTCCATTTCCAGGTCTCGTGCTCCTGTGTTTTAAAAAAAAATCACAAGTTCTGGTTCTACAATGGGTATTCTTTACCTCATTAACTCAGTTCTGCTATCTAAGGTTTGGGGAGCACGTTTGGGTCGTTCTGGGATTTGTCTGAAAGAGCCGAGTGCTTTTGACCAGCAGATGAAGAAATCCAAATAAGGAGATCACCGTAGGGAAGACTTGAGAGATCATCTGGTTCAATCCTCCCATTTTATAGGGAAGGAAAGTGGGGCCCAGACAAAGGATGTGACTTGCCTAAGGTCACACAGATGGTGGGGCTAGGATTTGAATGGGAGTTTCCATTATTCCATGTTGGTTCTCACCCATTCACCACACACACACCCCCACAGGAGACTGCATGTACCATGTGGTTCAAACCACCTGTTCCCCAAGATCAATACTTCCCCAAATCTTGGTGGTGATGGCCTTTTCTTGATCCTCCTCCTTGGCAGACCCTCAGCAGCCTCTAACACTCTGGCCCCCCTTTTCCTCAGTCTCCCTTCTCTGTAGTTTGTCATGGCCTCACTCTCCTGATTCTCTTCCTCCTTGTGTGTCCCTTCCTTCTTGGTCTCCTTTACTAGATCTTCATCCCATTCATCTCCCAAAGCTCTGTCCTGGGCCCTCTTCTCTTCTCCCTCCCTTGGTAATCACATCAATTCCCATGGATTAATGATCATGTCTATTCAGATGATTCTCAGGACAGTTTATCCAATCCTAACCTTCAGTCTCACGTTGCCATTTGCCTATTAGAGATTTCAAATGGGATGTCCTATAGGAATCTTAAATTCAACATGCCCAAAACTAAATCCATAACCTTTTCTCTCAAGCCCTACCCCCCACCCCCATTCCTAATTTCTTTCTTCTGTCTTCCCAGGCTCACACCCAAGATTATCATTCCAGACTCCTCCCTCTCTCTCAGCCCCTCTGGCCAGTGTATTGCTAAGGCTTGTAGAGCTTACCTTCCCAACATCTCTTGTGAATGCACCTGTCTTTGTCTTTGTCTATGACAGGGCTATCAACACAGTGCAGGCCATCATCAATGCTTGTGCTCCCTGCCACAAGTCTCTGCGAACTCCAGTCTACCCTCCACTTGGCTCTTAAAGCCATCTTCCAAAAGAGTAAGGCTGAGCATATCAACCCCTCCTCGCTTCATATTCAATACGCTCTAGAGGCTCCCTATCACCTCCGGGATCAATTAGAAAATCTTCTGTTCAGCATTTAAAGCCTTCCATAACCTGGTCCCTTCCCACCTTTCCAGTCTTTTTATACCTACCACACACGTGGCAATCCAATGATACTGGTCGTCTTGCTGCTGATCCTCCCACGAGCCAGCTTCAGACTTGGACATTTTCACTTGCTGGCCCACATGCCTGCAATTCTATCCCTCCTCATCACCCTCTTCTGGGTTCCCTCAAGTTCCAGTTAAAATCCCACCTCCTAAGAGGAGCCTTTCCTGACCCAGACTCTAGTGCTAGTGAGCTCCCTCTGCTCATTATTTCCAATTCATTCTCATTATCTCTTGCTTCAACGTAGTTGTTGTCATGGTCTCCTCCACTAGAGTGCAATCTCCTTGAAAGCAAGAATTCTTCACTTTGGTTCGCTCTGGTCAGTCTTTGGCCTTTGTACACCAGCACTCAGGACAGTACTCAGCACCTGCTAAGTAGGTAATCAATGTTTGCTGACCACTTGAGACAGCAGCAACCCCCAAAGCTCTGAGAACCCCAGTGCCCCCCAGACCATTGGTCTGGCTTTCAGCTACATGGAGGGGAAAACCTCTGGCAGGGAAGGGATGGGGCTCACCATCCCTGCTACCAATGACGGGCAGCTAAGCCCAGGAAGAGCAGCATCCCTCCACCCATGTCTGCTCCCAGCCCAGTCCCTACAGCCACCATCAAGGAAGCAATGCTTGTGGCAAGGGGCCTCTGGACGTGCTACAGCCACCGAAGACCCAGAAAGGCAAGTCCTTAGCACTGGAAAACGACATGGACGGATACGGAGGGCAATTTCAGAGAAAACTTGGAAGACTTGGATAACGTAAGGAAGATTGAAATAAGCAGAACCAGGAGAACAATACGTGGTACAACAACATTGTAAAAGTGAACAGCTTTAAAAGACTGAAGAACTCTGCTCAATATAATGACCACCCATGAGTCCAAAGGCCTGATGCTGAAGAATGCTGCCTACCTCCTGACAGAGAGGTACAGAATAAGACACACAAGCAGGATGTGGCCAATGTGGGAATTGGCTTTACTGGATTATGTATATTTGTTATAAGTGTTTTGTTTTTCTTTTTTTGGGGGGGGAGAGGTATAATAGTTGAGAGGAGAGGGAGAAAATGTCAGTAATTGAAAAAAAAATTAAATTTAACTTAAAAAACAAGGTTGGGGCGGAGCCAAGATGGTGTCATAGAAGCAGGAAAACTCCACGCACTCCCCCCATAACCACCTCAAATACCTATAAAAAATGACTCTAAACAAACTTTAGGGCTACAGAACCCACAAAGTGACAGAGAGAAACAAACCTTCCGCTGAAGGCAGCCCAGAAAAACTGAAGTCATTTTACACACACATACACACACACACACACACACATACACACTTACCCCAAACCCTTCTGTCTTCCAAACTTCCCGATACACACGTGTATGAATACATATGTTAGTGTACGTATATATGTATACAGGCAGACATAGACAGAGGGCACAGGACCAATTGAATAGAGGGATGATACTTAGAAGTGAGAGAGGAATATAATGAGAGGAGATGGGGAGAGACAGAATGGGGTAAACTATCTCATACAGAAGAGGCAAGGGAAAATGGTTACAATGGAGGGGAAGAACAGGAAGGCAAAAGGGAATGGGTCAACCTTACTCCCATTGAATTTGGCTTAGGGAGGGAATGACATACACTCAATAGGGTATCTCACCCTCCAGGAGAGTAGGGGGGAAGGGGATGAGAGGGGGGATGATGGAAGGGAGGGTAGGCTGGGGGGGAGGGAAGTTGGAAGCCCACAGTTTTGAAAAGGGACAGGGTCAAAGCAGAGAACAGAACATGTGGGGGGGAGGCGGGATAGGATGAAGGGAAATATAGTCAGTCTTTCATAATATATCCACTATGGAAATGTTTTGCGTAGCTACACATGTACAACCTATATTGAATTGCCTATCTTCCCAATAAGGGTGGGTAACGAGGGAGGAAAGAATCTGGAATTCTAAGTTTTAAAATCAAATGTTTAAAAAAAATTTTTTTTTACATGCAACTGGGAAATAAAATATATAGGCACTGGGGTATAGAGATCCATCTTGCCCTACTGGAAAGCTGGAGGGGGGATGGGGAGGATATGGGAGAGAGCAGATTCGGGGAGGGGATATACAGTGGGATTGTTCTTTTGGGGTGGTGGGTAGGGGAAAGATGGGGAAAAAATCTGTAACTCAAAATTTTGTGGAAATGAATGATGTAAACTAAAAATAAACATAAAACTTAATTTAAAAAAAAACAAGGTTTATATATCAAATTACCTACTATCTCAAGGAGAGGAGAGGTGAGGGAAGAAAGGAGAAAATTTGTAACTCAAAACAAATTTTTAAATGAATGTCAAGGGGTGGCCAGGTGGCTCAGCGAGTAAGAGCACCGGCTCCAGTGTCAGGATGACCTGGGGATCAAATCCAGGCGCAGATACTTAGCACCACACCCAGAAATAACTGGCAGTGTAACCTTGAGCAAGTTACTCAACCCTGATTGCTTTAAAAAAAAATTATATGAATGTCAAAAAATTGGCATTACGGGACAGTTAGATGGCGCAGTGAATGGAGCACTGGTCCTGGAGTCAGGAGGACCTGAGTTCAAATCTGACCTCTGACACTTAACACTTACTAGCTGTGTGATCTTGGGCAAGTCACTTAACTCCAATTGGCATGCCTTCCCCCTCTAAAAAAAATTGCCATTATATGTAATTGAGGAAAAATAAAATATTATTTAAAAAAATAAGATTTAGGTAGGAAAATAAGACACCAATGTGGTTTTATTCATGGAAATGACATTTAAGATTTGTTACCATCGACCTTGCCACTGCACCCTGAGGATCAAGGATGGGACCTTTCCATGTAATTTGCAGCTGAAATCTCAGCCACCATTACCTATGTTATCTGCCATCATTAGAATACAAACTCCTTGGGAGCAGGGACTGTCTAGATCTAGGGTGGGGAACCTTCAGCCTTCAGGCAGGTAAAATTTGGATTAAGTCAAGGCTGTACTTAAGGATCTGGAAGTCCACATGTATCCTCAAGGTCACAGGTTCCTCATCCCTGGTCTAGCTTTTTTATTTGTATCCCTAGCATTTAGCACATTATACAGTAAGTACTTAATAAATGCTTTCTCATTCATCTCACTTTCCAGGTGCAAATGTACAAAATACCAAGCAATCACAGGTGTCTTTGACCTGAGCTTCCACATTGCCATGCCCCCAATCCCTCATTTTAGCCACTGGAGAACGGAAGCACCAGAAGAAGCCACAAGGTGGCCAAGATCTTGCGGCTCGCGGCTCAGTAGCGGCAGAGCCAGGCCTCAAATCCATGTCTCCAGAGCTCTTTCCATTACGCTACACTGCCTCCTCTTAAGGAAGAGACTAATCAGACCTCCCCCAAGGAGTCTCTTCAGAGAAAATCTGACTTTGGGAAAAGAAAATGTCACAGGCAGCTTCTCTGCAGTAGCTAGAGGGGCAGGCTAGCTTTCCTCCAGTTCCTTTTTCCTTTCCAAAAATTCAGATTTAAAACTGAAATGCTTAGGGGCATGAACTGTTTTCTTAAATGCCACATTCAGCCAACTGTAAATTACTGTGCATACTTCCAAAAGGACAAAAAATAGAGAGCAGGCAGCCCACTTACCATTCCCCCTTAGGATAATACCTCCTTTGGAATAGAAAAGGGATAATTGGGTGGGCCTCCCTTCTGGACCACTGGAAGCCCTTCCAAAAAAACAAGGAGCTAAGGCTTTGATGAAAACTGTACTTTGTGCCAGTCAAGATTAGATCCACACCTAAGGATGAGCTGTCCTCCTTTCAGCCAAGTTTCATGACAGCCCTGTGGCACAGTGTGTGAGACTTGAAAATAGAAAATCTAGGTTCAAATAATGACTCTGTGACTCACTACCTAGATGACCCTGAACAAATCATTTGGCCTCCCTGGGCCTCAGTTTCCTCATCTGTAAAATATAGTTCTTCAATTAGATCATGTCTAAGGTCTTAGTTATGTGGCTTCATGGATAGTGTTGGGCTTAGAGCAAGGAAGACCTGACCCTGGGCAAGTCACTTAACCTCTGTGTGCCCCAGTTTTTGGATATATAAAATACAGATCATAACAATACCGACCTCCTCTCAGGGGTGTTCCAAGGATCAAATGAGCTAATATTTGTAATTAACACAGTGCCTGGCACATATCCTATGAATGAGAGTCTCTCTTTTTTTTTTAGTGTCACAGATGGTATAAGGTCATGGTATAAAAATTAAAAATTCTCTTTACTTGACCTATAAGAACTGTGTTCTGGC
Organism: Petaurus breviceps papuanus; assembly: GCF_028583685.1. Classification (NCBI taxonomy): domain Eukaryota; kingdom Metazoa; phylum Chordata; class Mammalia; order Diprotodontia; family Petauridae; genus Petaurus; species Petaurus breviceps. The sequence goes on along the minus strand of NW_027187259.1, from coordinate 2,922,148 downwards.
CTAAGTATACATGGGATAATGTTTGTAAAGCACTTAGCACAGTAATAGGCACTTAGTAGGCAGCTTAATAAACACTTGTTCCCTGCCCCGCCCCCCATCCCACCTTGATCTTTAAAAGGGAGCTGCATAGGAACTCATCAAAGGCCTGGCCAGAAAGGTCAGGCAGGCCCCACAGGAGATCCTGCAGAGAACTCCAGCCCCAGGGGTGGTCGGAACAGAACCACAAGGAGCTCCTGGGTCAAGTCAGAAGCTACAGGAATGAAATCATTCAGCAGGAGACTTATTAGACCAACCAAGTCAGGGCTCGCTAGACTTGGGGCCACAAGGAGGAACAAACCACAAGGAGGAAACAAAAAAAGTGCCTTCCTCTTCACTGGTACTATGAGACGTATGGGCTGGGAGGTGACTCAACAACCACAAAACCTTTGGCTGCTTTGGCACAGGAGGCAAAACTCCCCCATTCTGGGGAGTGTTCTAACTCTGAAGGGTTGTTTAGGGACAGGGAGGCCCAGCGCTTTCCCCCCATTGGGGTGGAGGGCCACAAGGGGCACCTACCCAGAGAGGTACCCAAAGTCTGGAGTCTTCCAGGAGAAAGAAGACAACCTGAGAGCAAACCCCAGCCCTGACACTTTCTTCTTGTGCTGCCTTGGACAAATCCATCTGCCCAGGCCTCAGTTCCCTCATGTATAAAATGAGGGACTTAGACTAGACAGTCTGAGATCCTTATGGCTCTCAAACAATCATCCTAGGATGGATTTTGGGGGAAGAGATTCTGGGAAGTCCCATGGACAGGGGTCCCAGCCAAAGCAATATTGGAAGTCTGGAGGATAAGTCCCAGAGGAAAGTGGAGGCCCACTGGAGGGGAAAGAAGAATTGGTCTGTTTCTGGGTTTGGGTACGAGTCCAAGATGTTTTCCATCAGGCACAATAAAATCCTCTATTCTGCACTTTGTCAGCCTAAGCCAGAGGCCCTTTCCCTTTTGTTGTGGAAACCGAATTCCAAAGGTTCCAGGGGAAACCCTGAGTGGGGGCCCAAGCCACAGAGTTATTCCAAGATTGAACCCCATCCAGATAAGCCCCAAACACTGACCTCCAGCAGTTCTAGGCCACAGGGAAAGCTTCTGTGCTTATATTCTTCAAAAATACCTCTTTTAAGGAACTCAAAGTACTTGCTTCTAATCACCCATTTCTTTAATCTCCAACATTCTTGGGAGGTAGGGATAAAGTGATTATCCTCAGTTTAGAGAGGAAGAAAAGAAGGCCGGGTGGTAAACTGATTACCATAGAGTCCTTTACTCCCCAGTAAGGAACTCTATTCCAGACTAATATACTGAGGGCAAAGAAGGATTAGAAATGAATTACAGTTAGGCAGCATTAAGCGGTCCTGCCTTTATGAATTCTAAAACAGCAGGCTTCATAATTGTATGAGAGAGAGAGAGAGAAAAAAAAAATAGGCTTGGGCCTGGAGGCTACCCAGTTTTTTTCAATGTAGCACAAATCTCAAACTCAAGCTTCCTCTAGAAACAAAAGTCCTTCATTTCAATACCGATGCTCGATATTCACCCATATTGCTGGATGGTTGAGACACAGGGGCACAACAATCCTGAAAAAAAGCGTTCAATAGAAATCCCAGGTTGGGATGTGGGGGATGGAGGGAGACACGGTAAGTGTAAGCAGGCTGCCTACTATCACTGAACAGGAATTTGGGAAAAGCTGATATAAAAAGAGCCATTGGGTATGACTGCCAGGAAGAAAGGATGGGTTGGTCAGATGGCAAGGCAAGGATGACAGGCAGGGCAGCTGGAGTGCTCCAGCAACATCCTGGAAATGTGAGGAGGAAGAAAGGATGGCCTCCAGGTACAAGGAATGGACTATCTACGGTGAACTTATAGAAGGACCAGGATGGGCAGGTAGGGACAGCCTGAGAACTACAATCAACAACAGAAATTTATTAAGGGCTTGCAAAAAATATGCTGGGCAAAGACAGAGATGAAATAGTCCCTGTTCTCCAGGAGTTGAGCTAAGCAGGGGAGGCAGGGTGCACATATATGGTTGAATGCAAAATGTATGTAGAAAAAATACAAAGTAAGATATACCAGTAGACTTCAGAAGGTAATGGGGTGGAGCGGAGGCAGCACCAGCATCTGCAGGGATCAGGAAAGATGTAATGGAGAAGGTGATGTTCAAGCTGGGCCTTGGAGGAAACAAGAGATTTCAACACTTGGCAGGGAGAAGGGAATGCAGTCTAGATCCAGGACTGGGGGACACTCAACCACAGATGAAGTGTTATATATGGAGAACAGCAAAAGGCCGATTTGGCCACTGCAGCGTATGGGAAGGGGAGGCCTGTGTAAGGAGGCTGGAAAGGGAGGCCAGGGCTTTAAAATGCCAAATAGAACACCTACTATCTGATCCCAGAGGTTACAGGGAGTCACTAGATTTACTGGGTAGCAGTGACATGGTCAGACCTGGGCTTTGGTGAAATCACTTTGGCAGTTGTACAGAGGATGGGTTGAAGACTGGAGAGGCTTGAGACAGGGAGACCAAACGACAGGCTACCGTCCAGGCAACTAATGAGGGCCTGACCATGGGAGGTAGGTAGCCATATGGATGGAGAGGAAGGGCAGGGGGAGAGATGTTGTAGAGGCCAAAATGCTAAGACTGAACAAGTGACTGGCTGTGTGAGGTGAGGTTAGGAACCTAAGGGGCTGGAAGGATGGGGACTTTGGAAAAGGAGTGGGTCCAGGGGGAGGCGATGGGGATAATGAGTTCTGTTGAGTTTGAGATGCCTACCAGACATACAGGATGAATGCCAGACCTGCAGTTTGTAATGTAAGACTGAGACTAAGCCCTCTCTAGATCTGGGAGTTATCTGCATAAAAAATGATGATTAAACCCCTGGGAGCAGAGAGAGAACAGGGCTGAGGACAAAATTTAGGAGGACCCTCACAGTTGGGGGCATCACTGGAGGGAGATCCAAACGGACAAGATCACTGATGAATGGGAGGAGAAAGGACACGAGGTTCTAACGACAACATCACCAGGAGCTCAGCTAAACAACTCACCTGGCTAGCTCTGTTTCCTCACCTATAAGTGATCTCTGGGGCCCCTTTAGTTCTAAGTCCTCTGATTCTAAGTCGGACTTTCTGAGGTATAGCAGAACATTCAATGTTGGAGTCCAAGTACCTAGGCCCAAACCTTGGCCCTGCCACTCAACTACCTTAAGTAGCACTCCCTTGATTTCAGATATAGTAGACTGCTGGATCTGGAGTTCAGACACGAGCTCAAATCACACTTCTGCTCACTGTCTGTGTGACTTAAACAAGTCACTTCACTTCTCTAGGCCTCAGTGTTCTCATCTGTAAAATGAGAGAGGGCTACACAAGATGGCCGCTGCCATCTCTCCTAGTTCTAAATCTATGACCCTAAATCTACTCCCTGATGTCCAGGGTCTGGCTGCACTGACTAATAAGCTTCCTTCTGGACGAAAAATCTATGATTCTGGGATCTTACCAAGTCCACCTTCCTCAATTGATTAATCACAACATCAAGGATTTTGGCCTTGTAGGCACTCCTTCCAGAGACCTATATCACAAAGCCCTCCACAGACAGTCATTATTAATTATTACATCAAAGAAGAAAGAAAGGGAAAGAAGGAAGGAATGAGAGAAAGAAGAAAGGAAGGAGGGAAGGAAGAAGGGAAGAGAAAGAAAGGAAGGAAGAAATAAGAGAGAAAAAGAAAGAAAGAAAGAAAGAAAGAAAGAAAGAAAGAAAGAAAGAAACTATCATAGCATGGTGGGTAACCCTTTAGTGATGAGCCTCAATGAACTTGCTAGGCTGGTCCTGAAAGGACAGACCCCGGTCCCCCAGTGGCCCTGCTTGGGAAGCCTTGGTAGGCCCAGAGAGAGCTTGGCCTCTGCTGGTAAATCCTTCCAGAAGCCAGGTTCACTTGCTGGGCAAGATGAAGCACCATCTAACAGCCTTAAATCACAAATCACTCAATCCTGAGTTTTTAGGAAATTACTGGGGTAGAAAAAAAAAACAACTTAAAGAAATATTGATTTTGAAATGAATTTGTAATCAGTAACTGAAAACTCCTAACCAAAACATGGGAATTAACGTGAATAGACTCAGGACTAGACGCTAGCTTCTTGTGCTATAATTTCATAGCTTTTCCATAGCTGTGTCCAATAACAGTTCATATTTCTAGACTGCATGAATTCTTTTTGAGGCAAACGCTACAAGTATGCCTGTTCCCATTTTGCAAATGAGGAAACAGAGGCTCAGAAACATGGAATGTTTTCCCAGCACCAAAAAGTTCACAGATGTTGGAGGCAAAATTTGCATGAGTCTGTCCTGACCCCAAGGTTGGGGCTTGGCCTTCACTTCCCCACTGCCCAATGTTTCCTTAATGGACAAAGAGAAGGAATATGTTCTGAAGCTCCTTTCCACAGGAAAGTGAGTGGCCCTGGGAAGGGGCCCAGCCAACCACACTTTTGGGGTGTTCTCTCCGGGGCCTAACACAGTGATGGACGCTTACTTGTAAGATCAGAGAATTGCAGAATCAGTTGGAAGGGAGCCTAAGAGGCCACCCAGCCCAACCTCCTCATTTGCCTGAGAAGCAAACTGAGGCCTAGAGGTAAAATGACTTGCTCAAGGTCACACTGGCAGGAAGTAGTCATGCTGGGCCTCATTCGAACCCAGGTCCTCTTCTGCTGCACCATGCTGCTTCCTGAGCACTCAATAATTCACAGTGAGCATTAGCAGGTCAAAGGTGTGGGGCTCTTTTTCCCCCTCTTTAACAAGCTAGCTACACAGCTTTGGGCAAGTTCACCCCCCTGTGTGGTCCTCAGTTTCCTTGGCTGTAAAATGTAGTGCTTGGCCTCCATCTCAGAAATCCCTTCCAGTTCTCTAATTCGCATTCCGTCTCCCAGTATTGCACAACACAGCACTTCCTTGGCTTTCAGAGTTCCAAGAATTTGATCTCTTTCCCCACCAAACAAAAGGAGGTAAAAATATCCACCACTGATCAGCCAGATGGTCACAAAATTAGTCCCACAGTGCAGGCCAACATGGAACACCAAGTAACACTGGGCCATATTGCCAAGGGAGGCTGGGCATTTCCTCCTCTGGGGATTCCACTAATGGGGACTAAATTACCATTTTTTCTAGCATAGTCCAACAGCAGTCCTCCGTGGAAGATCACAATAATGCACACTTCTCTAGCTTTTCTCTTGAGATTTTCAAAGTGCTTTCCTCAAACAACCCTGAGACCTCAAAAGTGCTACAAATATTACTGTCTCCATTTTGCAGATGAGGAAACTGAGGCTCCATAAGGCAAAATGACTTGCCCAGGGTCACACAGCTAACAAGTGTAGGGGCCAGAATTTGAACCTGGTCTTTCTAGACTCCAAGATTAGCACCCTCCAAATCGTCTACACAAATTGGCTCTCAGAGCACAGAACTGACCTGGATAGATTCTATGGATCTGTGCAGTTCTAAGAGTCTCCAATCTAGTGCCTGAGAGAATGTAGCTTCCAACAGGCCTTAACTTTCAGCCCAAGGAGTGACTAACCCATCCATGAAAACTGTTCTGTCCCACAGGACTGTACTACATTGTCATGTCTGACCCAGATGGGATCAGGGGATTTTAGAGTTAAAAGGGACCACAGAGATCCCCCAACCACAGAATCAGAAACAACAGATGGACAGGCTCTCAGAGATGAATTCCAAGTCCCTCCCCAGAAAAGTGGTATCTGCTAGCTCTCACCCCAAAAAATCCTTTGACATAGAAACCAATCCTATTTTCTGCATGTTTTGGAAAACTACTCAAGTCACTCAGAATGTCCCTTAGTTGGAGTCCCTAGGTCTACATTGAGCTCAGTCTTTAGGACTTGATCTTCCTCCTCTGCGGACACTGAGTTTACAAAATCCCAAGTCAAACCAAGAGTCTTCCCCTTCTCAGTCATGACCTCCTCCCACCCCATCACCATGTCATACCTCTTGAATGCAAGGATCATCCATTACAGTTATCTGTGTTAGGGTCTCCTCCCCCCACAGTTCTGAAGTTCTGAAGAGGTCAAGAGCAGAAAAAGCTTAAGAAGCCCTGTAAATAACTAGATGAGAAGTTCCCTGAAGGCAGGGCCTGCTTTTAACTTTTCTCAATTTTGCATCTTCCTCTAGTAGTTAGTAGCTAGGTGGGAACTAGGGTGTGGCCAGCAAGGCTTTTAGGCCCTGATATCCAAAGAGTGTAATTTCCTACCCCCCCCCCAGTACTTGGAATACTTCCCGTGTGAGTGCCTCGAGTCTCTCCCTGAGATCCCCCATCCCTGCACCTGGAAGGAGAGACTCTGTGCATCCCACCACCACCCCCAACCACCATCATGCAAAAAATTAATATCTATTGCCTTACACAATAGACAGGCATTTAATAAATATTGGTTAAGGTGAAATTTTTAAAAAGCCTCTACAGAAGTCTGTACCACTTTCTCTCCCCTTTTCATTCCCCATTCCCCAACTCCATTATTTAAAAACTTGGATTCACATTCCAAGAGTTTTCAACTACTTTCAATGGATTAAAATTAAAATTATTTCAAAGAAGCCAAGAATAATTATGCTTTCATATGGTTAAAATGATTTGTGTTCTAGCAATAAGTCTTGGTGGGGGGGGAGGCAGGGAAGAGACATTTATAAGCCATCCAACAGGTCTCAGCTTAAGTTCTATCAGATCTGTGTAGCAGAGACAATGCATTCATCTATTCTACCTATAACCTGTCTGTGACATCCTCTGTCATCTTCCTGAGTAGCTGGGTTGGGCCAGTGTTAAGTTCCTGGGACTTGACAGTCTCATGAGAGTCTGTCTTAACTACCTGGCCAGCAAGCAGACACTCTACAGGAGGGGTTCTTAGTCCAAGATCTAAAAGCTTGGTGATTTTTTACTATTTTGAGAATATCCTTAGTTTCCTGAGGGGCTCCAAATTTTCCAACTAAATGACCTTTGTAACCAATTCAAGGAGTCTCCACTAAGGACCTCCTTAATGCTAGGCCCTAGAGAAGTGGAATTCCCAGTAGTCTTTGGCGCTCTTTTTTTATTTTTTTGCTTTTTGGAGGGCAATTGGGGCTAAGTGACTTGTCCAAGGTCACACAGCCAGTTTTTGTGTTAGGTGTCTGAGTCTGGATCCGAACCCAGGTCCTCCTGACTCCAGGGCCGGTGCTCTATTCACCACACCACCTGGCCACCCCTTACCACTCTTGACAAGAGTGCTAGATTTGGAGTCAGAGGACCTGGGTTCACATAACACTGGGCATCCAAGGGGTAAGGAAACTGAGGGTGAGAAAGGTTAAGTGACTTTCTCAAGGTCACACTTCTCAAAACTCCCTCTTCCCTTGGCTTCTATGCACTGCACTAGTGCCTGTTTTCTCCTCCAACTTCTCTGATCCAGCCTTTTCTGGCTTCTTTCCCTCCTCCTGAAGTGGCAGCACTCATAAGGATTTATCTTTGAACTCCCTTCACTCCTCTCTATGGAGTCTTCTTTAATATGATCATTTACTCTCATGTCTTCAGCCCCCCTTCTGGCCAAGCCAGACATCTCTCATATTCTCCATTTCCTCATCTTGAACCGCTAAGCTTGACGTTTCCACATAGATGTCTTCCTGGCACTTCCAATGTAACATGTCAAAAACCAAGCTTGTCTTTCCTTCACATAATCCCTTCTTCCCAACTTTCCCATTTATTTTCATGTCAGCTGCTTCTCAAATCTATGACAGCTCTTCGATTCACTCCATGGGTAACCTTAGGCAAAGGCCTTCCCCTCCCTGGGCCTCAGTTTCTTCCTATGTGAAATGAGGGCAGAGGTAAACTAGATGCCCTTGAAGGTTCCTACATCCCCTTCAGCTGTACTAGTGTGTGACCTTATGCCAGCCCTTCACCCAAGGCTACCTTTTTTCTGGAATCCCTTGTTCTCCTGCTTACATGGCCCAAGGTCATCAGATAATTGCAGTTTCTTCTTTGATTCTAGGCCACTGGGGCGACCTAAGCTCAGGAATTCTTGCCAATCTCAATGTTGTGACTCAAGGCAACTTTTGGTCAGACCAAACCAAAATAGACTCAAACTATTTTTTTTTAAATATCAAGAACTGTTAAAGAGAAACAGAAACTGCTCACGACATACCACTTGTCATTTTTGGCTTCTGCTTTTTGGAATTAATTAACAGGTAATCAGTGTCAAAATTATTCAATATTAAATGGAGAGCTTAATATGGAACACAAAAAGAGACAAGGGGGGAAGGGGAGAGGAGACTGTCCCTTTAAATAAAAGTCAAGTAGAGGAAGACTTTGTAATGTCCCAAGAAGGCCAATTGTGCACCCCCAAGTATGAACAAAAAATTAGGATATAAAAGTCCTTGTCTGTCTTCCTTTAAGAATCAACTCAGAGGGCAAGAATCATCTCACTTAGGGGCAAGAGGAGGGGGAGGACAAACATTTATTAAGTGCCTACTATGAGTTAGGCACTGTGCTAAGTGATTCACAAATATTATCTAATTGGATTCTCACAACAATCCTAGGAGAAAGGCTATTATGATCCCCATTTTACAGATGGAGAAACTGAAGCAGACAAAAGGTCATGTCACTTGCCCAGGAACACACAGGTAGTAAGTGTCTGAGGTCAGATTTGAATTCGGGTCTTCCTGACTTCAGATCCAGAACTCTATTCACTTTAACATCCAGCTGCCCGCTTTCTCAGCAAAGTCCCTTTAGATCCTTCTGGTTGCTGGCGCCCTCTCCCTTCTCAGATGACCTTGTATTATACTTGGTAGACCTCTTATTTCCCCACTCGCAGTAGCATGTAGACTCCTTGAGGGTTCCCTTATATTCTAAGCATCTAGCCCAGGGGTGGGAAACCTGCAGCCTGGAGGCCACATGTGGCCTTCTAGGTCCTCAAGTGTGGCCCTGAGGTTGCAGGTTTAAGAGGATTTGTTCTGGGAAGTTTGGATTCAGTCAGAGGGATGCACTTGAGGACCTAGAGGGCCACATGTGGCCTCAAGGCTTGCAGGTTCCCCACCCCTGATATCCTCTCACCCAAGCTTGGGCTTCGGTAAATGCTGAATCAAGTCCTAGGAAACATAACATGTCACAGCTGGAAGGAAACAGTGCTGACAATCATCATAGCTAGCATATATAGAGAACTTAGAGGTCCGCAAGTCACTTTACACATGTTATCTCATTTGATCATCAGGACAGCCTTATGAGGGAGGCGCTATTATTATCCCCATTTTACAGATAAGAAACTGAGCCTAAGAGATGCTAGCAAGGAGCTGAGGCAGGATCATGTGAGCAGGTCTCCTCATCCCTTTGGGTCTCAGTTTTCTCATCTGTAAAATGAGGGCACTGAACCAGCTGAGCGCTGAGGTTCCTACCAGTTCTCCATCTAAGACCCTATGATCCAATCCAACCCTCTCCCCCATAAACCAAACCATCAAGTCATCACACAGTTCCTGAGTGCAGACAAGCGTATGCCCACCAAACACTCCACACCATGGTCACATTCTAAGCGACTATCCCAGGAAAGTCAGCTCTCTGGAGCCAACTAATAATTACTTCCAGCTGGAATAGCCTGGTATTTGAAAACTGCTCAGTCCCATTCCAATCTTCTCTCTCCCCAAAGAGCCAGCAAGACTTCAACATCTGGGCCAGATAGAGCCTTATTCTGGCAGCATCAGGCCCCTCCCTCTCTGGCCAGGCATTCTACAACTCCAAAGGCCCTTCTCTTGTGCTCTGGCCAACCTTCCACATCACTCCTCCTGCACTCACAAAGTGTTTCAGGGATTCAATGGCAGTTTCTAAGATTTCTTTCCCTCTGTGCAAAAAACAACTGAGAGTCTTCCCACTGACTGAGGAGGCCTCTCCAGCAGTCCAAATGCAGCAATTCACAAGGCACAGAATTCAAAGTTTCTGAATTCACCCTCCCCAAAGTCCCACCTCAATGCCTTGCTGGAGCACAGAATGCAGCCCTGTGCTCTCCAAGGGTGGGTCACTGGCACACAAGCTCTGGCACATGCCAGTGAGGTAGGAGGACTTCCCGTAGAGACTGGACCACATGCTGTCTGGCACCCAGTGGCTTCATTTGAAGTCAAAGGACCAGAGTACTTCAAATCCTAGCTCTGCTTAACACTGGGCATTTTACAGACAAGGAAACTGAGGCTGCAGCTTTTCCAAGGTCACAGCCAGCACAGATCTAAGGCATGATCAAGTCACATGAACAAGTCCCATAATCTCTGTGGGTTTCACCTATAAAATGAGAGGCTTGGGTCTGACATCCTGACGTCTCTTCCAGCTCTACATACAGGATCCTAAGACCTGCCTACAGAAGGAAACTCAGAGAGCCTCATTCCCAGAGGGCTGGCCCCCAGACAGCCACAGCAGTTCCAGAACACCTTCGACTGAGGCATGCGTGGGGCACAATCAGAACCAGTGGAGGGAATGCCTACGCTAATCACCTCAGGGCTCCCTGAGGCCTTCATGACCCCTGAGACTCAACATTAAGACTTTTCAGTCCCTTAATTTCTTTTCCTTCTTAAAAGTGAAATAACACTTCTTAAAGCATGTTTCTTCCTGTGAAACTCTTAAGTATTCTACACATCTTCTAACACTTGTTCTTGCCATATGAGGCTGATAAGTTAGCAGATATTAATTTTACTTGGCAGATCCAGAAACTGAGGCAGGAAGAGGTTAACAGCTGACCCAATCACAGCCAACAGATCCTTCATTCTCTGGGTTCATTGTCCCAGCCAAAAGCTTGCAATGTGTTGCAGTATCATTTCATTCCAAATGCTTCTGGTTTTAATACCTTACATAAAGTATCTTTTTTTTTAATGGTCATATAAAAACCCATATGCTGCCTTTTGAGTTAGTAATAGATTGAGCTATTAGGACTTTGGGCATCTCTCCTGCCAAGTCTGTTGGCTCTCTGCATTGCTACCTGCTGAAATCTTCAGAGAGCACCTTCTCTCAACACTATCTGTTTCTGAGATTCAGAGGGAGTCCGTGACTGGAAAACTTTGGGTTCGGTCCTAAGCCAGCCTTTCAGTCTCAAGTAGAAAGGAGTCCACATCTCAGACTAGCAGGAGTCAAAGGTTTTGCCTTTTCTATTGGCAGTAAGTCACAACAAACAAAACTTCACCTTTCTGCCATCAGCTGGCATGTACTCAAGTCAGATGGGAGCTCAGGCATGGGCAGGCCTTGCTCAGTCATTCCACCCTGCCAGATGTAGGGGGCATATTTCCTGGGATATCTAACTAGCAACACTGGGCTTTCACAACTCAGCTCAGGAGATTGAAGCTGACCCTAGAAAACTGCTACCATGAAGACACTTCAAAACCGAATTGAGAAAATAAAGCATAGAAATGCTTCCACTATTACAAAATTTCATTTTACTCTGTAATCCAACAAATCAACGTGAATGACTATTTATGGAGCATTCCTTAGGTGCAAGGCATTATATGCCATTAAGAAACTTTAAAGGCTGTGAAATGATTATATACAGATGCCTGTTAACAATGGTATCCCTGGGAAACTATTCCACTCAAAATAAAAGTTCTTTTTTGAATGTGAACATATAACTATCATCAGCAGGACACATTTTGAATTACTGTTGGATTAACTTTTTGTTATTGCTCTGTGTGTACTGGTAATAGATGAGTAAAATGAATTAGGTGGCCACAATGAATTAACTGGCCACACCACCAAAGGAGAAATAATTGTCACTCAATTCCACAAATATAGTAATAATAATAATAATAAAGCATCTTCTGGATAATGCAAAGACTATAGAGTATTTGGTTTTGAAATGTACTTTTACTTGCATGTGAACAGCTGCCCAGTGGCTTAAGTACCTACAATACTTCAAACAATAAAGTCAGAAATAGGCATTAAGGATCCTATCCTGTCCCCAAGCTCAGAGGGCCTGTCCTTCCTATTCCCTAGCTTCATTCCTTCAGATAGGCTACACCAGGCCAAAAGAGGAGGTGCTCTTTCTCTCATAATGGATATTTTATTTCTCTCTTCCCTGGATTGGAAGAAGCAATTGAATCTTCCCTCCCTATATCTGACAACCTAAAATGGACTCAAGCATTAAAATTAGGAGACTTCTTGGTTCCTAAGTCTGTTTGGGGTTGGCCAGGTTTTCATATCAGTGACACTGGAGTTGACGAGCAACTCATTAAAGTGAAAAGCACTCTGGGTTTGAGTCAAAGGATCTGGTTTGGAGCCTAGGGTCTGGCACATGCTAGCTGAGGGATTCTGGGTAAATCACTTCTTTTCTGCTACCTCAAAGAGGTACCCCTACCTCAAGCTTCTTGAGGGCAGGGTCTGGGTTTGGGTTTTGAAATTGGGGGTGGGGGGACTTTCTTTGTATCGTTCCATAAGAAATGATGAGCAGACAGATTTCACAAAAACCTGGAAAGACTTCCATGAACTGATGCTGAGTGAAGTGAGCAGAACCAGGAGAACATTGTACACAGTAACAGCAACATTTGCGATGACCAACTATGATTGATTTAGTTCTTCTCAGCAATAAAATGATCTAAGACAATTCCAAAAGACTCATAATGGGAAATGTTATTCACATCTAAAGAAAGAACAATGGTGTGTGAACACAGATCAAAGCAGACTATTTTCACCTTAGTTGTTTGTTTATTTTTCATGGCTTTTCTCTTTTCTGTTCTTCTTTCATAACATGACTAATGTAGAAATGTTTACATGATTGCACATGTATAACCTATATCAGATTGCTTGCCATCTTGGGGAGGGGTTGGGGGGGAGGGAGAAAAAATTTGGAACTCAAATTGTTATTAAAAGAACCATCAGAAAAATGTCTTTACATGTAATTGGAAAGAATAAAATATTATTTGAAAAATAAATGAATGCTTGTTGACTTGACTACCTCAGTCCCACATATAAAAGCTGCCAAGTCATCCTGGTCTCTTCCCCAAGGAAACCACAGCCAAGGTTGCCAGCCTCATTCTCATTTCAAGGTGTTAAATAATAGCACCTAACATTCCAAGAGCACTTTACTGGTGCGACAGAAGCCATGGGCAGTCTCTACAGCTGACTCCTTTATCTAGATACCCAGCTCTGGTCTCTTTTCCCCAGCTTCAGCCTCATATCACAAACTGCCAACTGGACATTTTCAAAGTGGGTTCTGGAAACGTTTTCAACTCCACACTTTCAAAACTGAAGTCATTTCACACACACACACACACACAAACACACACACACTTACCCCAAACCCTTCTGTCTTCCAAACTTCCCAATGTCTGTCAAAGGCACTACCATCCTTCCGGTGTCTTGGGTTCATAACTATTACATATTCTCATAAGGATGTTATTATCAATAGTATTACTTTCTCATCCTCCCACCCTTACTCCAAATAACCAATCAGTTGTGAAGACTTGGCATTCCAATTTTCCCAACATTTCCCACATCCAACCTCATTTCTCCAATGATGCAACCACAACTTTGCTTAGATAGTATCCTAACTGATTTCCCTGACTCCAGTCTCTAACCACTACAGGCCACTCTACAGACTACTGTGAAAAGAACTTTTCTTAAACACTAAAAATAGATTTAACCAGATGACTCTTCTACGCAACCAATTCCACTGGCTTCCTATTACCTCTAGGATAAAATACAAACTTTTAATCTTTTTTTTTTTTTAATCTTTAAAAACCCTACACAACCTGGCCTCAAAATATCTTTCAATCCTCAATGAACATCACTCCACTTCCCAACACTGTGATCTTGCCAAATTGGTCTTCTCTGTTCCTCACACACAACACTCAATCTCCAGTCTCCATGACTTTGCATTGACTGCTCTCCATGCCTGGAATGCACTCCTCTCTTACTTCATAGAGTAGTAACTCTTCCTTTAAGATGCCGTTCAGGCATCATTTTCTGCATGGAGCCTTTTCTGATCCCCTAACTGCTAGCGCCTTCTCTCTTAAACTGGACAACTTGCTGTTCACTACTTTGTATAGGTTTGCATTTAGTAACTTTATTTTGGGGCTGTACACATTTTATATGTCCTTACCGTCTCTCCAATTTGGATGTAAGCTCCTGGTAGGCCGGTATTGGCTCATTCTCATCACCAGGACTTGGCACTGTGGCCTGGAGAATAGTAGGTGCTTCACACTTGTTAACTGACTGAAGGCCATCATGTCCACAATCTCACTGGATCATGACAAGGCCATTGGGAGCTCAACAGGGCTGGTGTTATCAGTCCCATTTTTAATAGGAGGACACCAAGGCTCCAATGTTTGTCCAAGTGAGAGCCAGGTCTTCCACCTGCTAACAAAGTCGTTTTCCCCACAATATCACACAGTATTTTTAAAGAGGGTGTGGGTATCAAGGATTAACTGCAGAGCTTTTCTTTATCTTTTTTTTTTTAAATAACAGGGGTGTATGGAACAGGATGGTCAGGGAAGAAAGGTGAAATAAGTAAGATTTATCTTGCCAATTGTTGCACTTCTCAAGGAAACTGATTCAAATGGTCATTTCTATGACCTGAAAAGTCAGAAAATGACCAGAGACCAAAGGCAAAGTGAAAGAAACAGAATGAGTAAGAGGACTTGAGTTCGAATCCCAGCCTTGCCATTTATAGCTTGTGGGGCCCTAGGTAAATCACTTCCCTACGCTGGCCCTCAGTTTGTTTCCTCAGCTATAAAATGAGGATATTAGACTAGCTGGCCTCTGAGGTCCCCTCCAGTTCTAGATCTAGAAGCCTCAAAACAAATCTGATATTTGCAAGCTTCTGGGTGGCCTGGAACAAGTCATTTTCCCTATCCGAGTGGAGTCTCAGTTTCCTCATCTGTGAAATGGAGCAATCATCCTTCTACTACTTACCCCACAGGGTTATGGTGAAGCAATCTCAGAGCAAAGAGCCATACTGTTTACGAAACAAGTTTCAAATAGTTCCAGCTTGGGCCCCAACAGCTAAGCCTCACTTCATGCAACAGGCATGCTCTAGCAAGGCTGGGCCCAAGAGAAGTTCTGAGAAATCAAATCCTAGTTTAAATAAAAACAGGAGAGCTGTGTATTTAAAGGCCCCCTGAGACAAATCCTATGGTAAACTGAGGAATCCTTTTGTAATCTAATCAAATCACCCCCTTCTCTCACCTCCCCATCCAATGGCTCCCTATAGCCTCCAGGAACAAATGCAAAATTCTGTTCAGCATTCAAAGCCCTTTATAACCTAGCCCCTCCTACCATTCCAGTCCTCTTACATCTTACTCCCAACACAAACCCTGAGATCCTGGCTGGTCCACCAAGACATCTCTCAGCTCCCAGAATTATTTTCTCTGACTGTCCCCACTCCTGGAACTTTCTCCCTCCTCTGCTCTGACTACTAACCTCCTTGGCTTCCTTTAAATCCCAAATAAAATCCCATCTTTTACAGGAAGCCTTTTCCAACCCCTCTTAATTACAGGGCTTTCCTTCTGTTAATTATTTTCTATGAATTCTGTAGATAGCTTGCTTCATTTATATTTGTTTATATGTTGTCTCCCCCATTAGACTGTAAGCTCGAGGGCGGTAATGGTCTTTGCCTCTTTTTGTAGCCCCAGAACTTAGCATGGTGCCTGGCAGATAGTAGGTGCTTGATAAATATTTACTGAATTGAATTAAAATGAACCAACTGATGTTTAGTGAATTCTGATTCTCACATGGCAGATTCTTTTAAAGCAAGGTTCACCTGTACGATATTTACATTCATTACAACAGGCACATTAAAAAAATAATAAAACAACCTAAGTTTCATTATAAAAACTTTCATTTTTTTTGGCACCTGTAGATCTATTAAAAATTGCCTGGGTCAGGGCGGCCAGGTAGCACAGCGAGTAAGAGCACCGGCTCCAGTGTTGAGAAGACCTGGAGATTGAATCCCGGGCTCAGACACTTAGCACCCACCCAGAAACACCTGACCGTGTAACCTTGAGCAAGTTACTTAACCCCAATTGCTTTAAAAAAAAAATTTTTAAAAAATTGCCTGGGTCTCTCAAACCATTAACCTTATGGAGGACTCCAGGAAGCCTCAATGACCAGTTAGGGGTTCAGCAGCAGCAGAAGCTGAGTGCAATAAGGGTGGGGGTGGCCACTGATCATAGGAGGGTGGAAAAAATAGCTATTGGAACAAAATTGAAATTGAATCAGGAGCTCCAGTCCAGAAAATACAAACTCCTGTTGCCAGTGAGAAAAAAAAAAGATGCGGAGAGCTCTTTGCTTAAGTCTCAAGAGTTAATAACCAAGGGACTAGGGACAGTTGTTGTGATGTTGTTTTTTATGATCCAACACAGAAAAGGAGGCAAGCAGAAGCAGTTTTGTACTACCATCTGTGAGGAGCCTTGGGAATTTGGATTCTTTTAAAATTTGAGGCCTAAGGGGATGGGGTTATAGTCACTGTTACTCAAACTAGGGCCAATTCAAAGTGACTCTACTGGTCTATGTGTGGGTTGGGGTAGGGAGTGGAAGTAGGCAATGGCCAAAGTAAGTGCTTCTTCCACAAAGCAGTCTGTGTCACTGAGACTGCCCACTTTCTTGGCTTAGTCTAACAAAATGGGTTTTGGAAGCTGTACTATCTCTATCAGATTCAGTCATTTTTTCAGGCAAGTCTGACTCTGTATGACCACTTGGGGTTTTCTGGACAAAGATACTGCAGTGGTTTGCCATTTCCTTCTCCGGCTCATTTTACAGATGAGGAAACTGAGGCAAACGGGGTGAAGTGACTTGGCTAGGGTCACACAGCTACTAAGTGTCTGAAACTGGGTTTGAACTTAGGTTTTCCAGACTACAGGCCTGTCACCCTATCCACTGCACCACCTAGCTGTCCAACTGTATCAGATTCTACCTTCTTCCCCCACCCCATCCCCCATGCTACCAAAACATAAAACATTCAGGAAAAGGAAATGCTCCCAAAGCTACTGTGCGTAGCCTAGACCTTTATTTGGAGGTCTGAATGTAGAACAGAAGTAGGAACACTGGCTTTCAAGGCAGAGCCACTGATATGAATGACTTTGGACTAGTCATCTTACCTCTTCTGGCCTCTTTCACTGCCTGTAAACTAAGGAGGCTGGACTACATGACCTCCAAGGTCTGTCTCTGTGATCCTATTCTCCTAAGAGGATAAAAGGCATAAAACAAGCCTTTAGCTGCAAGGGTCTCCTTTGTGCCAAGCATGGTGTTAGGTGCTGGGAAGCGAAACACAAAAAGAAACAGTCCCCATGAATGTGATTCTCCAGCAGTCCTTCCAGATGCCTAAGTAGCCTGCTCTAAACAAGTCCCCTGCCCTCCAGCATGGTTACCAGCTCCCAGTCGTAGGATTTCACAGAACCTCTGGGCCCATCCCCAGGTCCTTTTGCTGTTGCTCTAAAAGCCTGAGAAAATGAGCCCCTACTCCCAAGGGCCCTGCCCACTTCCCCAACTCCCAGACATCTGTTCTCCTTACTGTTAGCCTTTCTCTAGGGATACAAGGAAGAGAGGGAGGCACTTCCCATTTATCACAAACACACACTCAGACTCCGCCCAGGTTATCGAATCTCGATTACCCCCCCCCCAGCTACTTAAAAGTGGTTTTTAGAAATTAAAATGAAACAGCAGTAAAGGCAGACTCTTTTTATTGCCCTATAGAAAGAATATGCACTTATTTCTTTCTTTGGCAGTTTTCCGTGCTTGGGCGTGAGAAGAATTGGAACCTATGGAAAGAAAAAAAAGCAGGGGGAGGGCGACAAAGGGAGGCAAACAGCCTCGGGGCAAAGCTGGGGCCCTCAGTCACTTCAAGGGATCCAACTTGGCATCATTTCCCTAAAGGCCCAGCCCACCTCCCCATTTTAGCTGGTGCTGTCGGGCCTCCCCAATTCAAGCCTCCCTGTCCTCCACATTCATCCCAAATATGCCACCCTCCCTCCATGAATCCCACGTATCTCAGGAGGCCTCGATGGAAGCCTCCCCTCCAATCGCGACGTGCCTCAGTTTCCCCCTCTGCCTAAACCCCGTGTGCCCATGTGCCCACTGAGCAGTTAACTTTTGCGCTGCTTTCCCTTCCCGGATGAAGCGTGGTACCCCGGCGAGTCCCGGGGGGATGCAAGCGAACGGGGCAAAGGGCCAGGGAGCGGAGAGCGGGGTGTCGGGCAACTTGGGCCATCGGACGGGGCCAGCGAGCAAACCCTTGGCCGAGCCCCCGCTTACCGCGGTGGAGCCGGAGGAGGACGCGATGTACACGCGGATCACCATCCTGAGGGCGGCGGCGACGGCGGCGGCGACGGCGGCTTCTGGGGAGGCTCGGCTGAGTCCTGGGGCGGCGGCGACAGTGGTGGAGAGAAGGAGGAGGAGGTGGAGGAGGAGGAGGAGGAGGAGCGGTGCGACCCGGCTGCACGCACGGCTGGGACAGATAGAGGCTCGGAGCCGCGCGGGCCCAGCCCCGAGGGGAGGGCGGGGGCGGAGCCAGCACCGCAAGCCCCGCCCCCTCCCCCTCCCCTCCGGCTTGCCTGGCTGCGCTGCAGTCCCGGGCCAGGAAGGCGCAGGCTCGTTTGCATATTTTCTAAATTGCTTGGAAAAACACGCACACACACACACACACACACACACACACACACACACGAGCCACCTGGGGATCTCGGAGAACAGCGCGAGAGCTGCAGAAATGTCCTGAGTCCTCCTCCAGGGAGAGGAGAGAAATCCAGAGAGTGGGTACTGAACATTAAAGTGCTTACCCCTCTCCCCAGCAAAAGGCGCTGACTTCCAAAAGATCACAGCCTGCTTAAAGAACCGCTGGAGGCCTGAACGCTGCTGGCTTTGAATCCCATTTACCTGGGCCAAAACCCTGGACATTGGGCTGGAAGGGGGTCATCGGGCAGAGTCCACTCCCCCACTGGAGACAAAACAAAGCAAAACTTTGGTGAGAAATACACAAATGAAAACAGATTCTGAGATCTGCCATGTTGGAAAATGTTAGTCTCTAGTTTGCATATTGAGTCTATCACACCTGAGTCCAGCTCAATGGCATGCTTCCTCATCAGCCTCTGGAATCATTCTGGTCTCTGCCTCAATCAAAGTTCTTGAGTCTCTTGAATTTGTTTGTTTTAACAATGTTGTTATAATAGAAATCAATGTCTCAGTTCTGCTCATTTCACTCTGCATCAGTTCAAACAAATCTTCCCAGGCTTCTCAGAAACCATTCCCTTATAATTTCCTATGACACAATAATATTCCATCATATTAATATACCAAGATTCATTTGTCCATTCTCCAAATGATGGGCATCCCTCAGTTTTCCTGTCTTTGGCACCACAAGTCAAATTAAGTCAAGAGAATTAATTTCATTTAATTCTTACTCTGTACCAAGTACTGTGCTAAGCCCTAAAGAGGCAAATCAATCAATCAATCAATCAATCTATCTATCTATCTATCTATCTATCTATCTATCTATCTATCTATCTATCTATCTATCTATTTCTGCCATGAAGAAGCTCATGCTCTAATGGGGGAGATAGCATGCAATCAATGTATATTACAAGATATATATAGGATAAATTGGAGGTAATCTCAGGGAGAAGGGACCAGCATAAGAGAGACTAAGAAAGATTTCTGGCAGAAGGTGTGACTCAAAATGAGATTTCAAAGAGGCCAAGAGGTAGAGATGAGGATGGACAGAATTCCAAGGGTGTCATTTCCAGTCACTGAGATGGGTTAGAGTTGAGAGATGAGAGCCTTGCATACAAGAAACACCAAAGAGGCCAGTGTCACTGGATTACAGAGTACTTGGAGGAAGGCAGTACAAGAAGACTAGAAAGGTAGGGTGAGGCCAGTTCTGAAGGGCTTTAAAAGCCAATAAAATTTTATATTTGAACGTGGGGGTGATAAACTAGAGTTTATAGAGTACAAGAAGTACATGGTCAGACCTGTGCTTGAGGAGAATCACTTTGATAACTGAGTGGAGGATGGGATTGTGGCTACACCTAGGATGGGACTGTGGGCTATGGGAAGATGGTGTTGCTCTCAACAATAATATGGAAATTTGGAAAAGAAGAGGGTTGAGGGAGGTGAAGATAATGAGTTCAGTTTTGGATATGTTCAGCTTAAGATGTCTTCCAGGCATCCAATTAGAGATGTCCAGGGGCAGCTAGGTGGAGCAGGGCACCAGCCCTGGAGTAAGAAGGACCTGAGGTCAAATGGGACCTCAGACACTTAACACTTACTAGCCATGTGACGTTGGGCAAGTCACTTAACTCCAATTGCCCTGCCTTCCCTCCTCCAAAAAAAAAAAGAGAGAAAGAGATGTTCAGTAGGCTGTTGGAGATGTAAGACTGAAGGTCAGGACTAGAGAAATAGATCTGAGAATCATCTGCATAGAGATGATAACTGAATCCATGGAAGTTGATAAGATCACCAAGTGTGACTGTATAGAGGCAGCAAAGAATGGGGCCCAAGGCAGAGCCTTGGGAGGGCGGGGGGGAGGTGGGAACATTGGTGGGTATGCATAACTTGGACAAAGATCCAGCAAAGGAGACAGGTAGACAGAGAATTAAGAGAGAGCAGTATCAGAAAAACCTAGAGAGAAGAGTATCGGGGAAAAGAAAGTGATCAACAGTGTCTGTTGGTCAAGAAGGATGAGAAATGAGAAAAGGCCATTAGATATGGCAATTAAGAGATCACTAGTAAGTTTGAAGAGAGTAGTTTCAGTTGAATAATGAAATTGGAAACTTGACCGTAGAGAAGAGTAAAAAGAGGGAGAGTGAAGGCACTAGATGTAGATGGTCTTCCCGTGGAATTTAACCCAAAAAAAGGAGGAGAGATACAGGATAATAGCTAGCAGAGATGGACAGATCAAGTGAGGGTGTTTTAAGGATGGAGGAGAGGTGGATGAATTTGTAGGCAACAAGGAAAAAGCCAAAAAGCAGGGAGTGACTGAAGATAAATGAGACAGCAGAGATGGTAGAAAGGGCAATCTACTGAAGATGATGGGATGAGATGGTATTCTCCATGTGACATGGAGTCCTGGGATGTGTTATCTGGCTGGAAAAGCTTCAAGTACAGACATGGTGATGAACTATTTGTGTGTTGTTCAAGTACTAGCCCAGGGAATTTCAGAGAGGCTTTTTCACAGGTTGATTGTGGGGTAATGGGTTTTTCAGCTATGGCAACTTACTGCCAAGGCTGCCAGTTCATAAAGGGGTCAAACTGCCTCAGGAGAATAAGCATGCACATGGATAGAATCACAGAAAAAATCCTTGAAAGATGGTATTGAAATAGCCAGTTGGTCACTAAGTCATTGATTCTCCTGTGTGAAGTCTCCCTCAGACGTTCTCATTGCTTTGCGTTCTCACTCCTACCATCCTTGTCTAGGTACTCCTCACCTCCATTCTGGATCATTATGATCAATAAAATGACATTACATACAGTAGCTATGGTACTTTACTGTTTAGGAAGCACTTTCACATAAATGAGTTCATTTGATTCTCACAGCAACCTTGTGGTGTAAAAAAATCATTATTTTACCATCCTCAAGACAAGAATACAGAAGTTCACCAATAGCAAATGGCCAGCCCAGGTTCACACAGATCTGAGACCACCATAATTGCCTAGGAATTGTTTCAGGAGCTTCCCAACTGCTGCCCACAATTCCAATCTAGCCTACATATATTATGTAACCATGAAACATTAAGGACCTACAATGTTCCCTACTGCTAGCAAGTCTAAACTCCTCTACAAAGTTTTCAAGGCCTTTTATAATCTCACCCAACTCTATCTACCTACCTTACTCTCCCATTACTCTCCAGCAATGTGAGAAAGGGGCACTCTAGGTACTGTGGATGGAAAAAGGTGGATCATTTACTCCATTCACCTGGAAACAATGGAATAACTAGCCAAATGTCAAGGCAAGAGAAAAAAGAGAAAGGGGATATGAAGAATCTCACTGTCCATCTAAAGCACCAGGTTCATTCTCACGTTCACACTTTTCCTTATGTTCTCCCTGTCTCCCATGCCACTTCCTCTTCTCTCTGCCTAGCTAAACCCTGCCCATCTCTTGAAGACTCAGCTGCAGTTCCATCTTCTCCTGGCTACCCCAAACCACAGGGAACCCTAGCTCCTCTGACCGCCTCCCCCAACATAGTATTTACTGTTTGCATCACTCCTCTTTTCTAAATTGTGATCTTAGTTAACTCCTTATGTGCACAAGCCTTATCTTCCCAGTAGACCTGGAGCTCTTTCTTTTGTATCTCCCATAGGCAGTGCTTCACAAGTATCTCTTTATTTTTGATTGATCATCCTTTGTCTAATTGCTTCTGAGCCACACCTCTTCTCTCTCTCTCTCTCTCTCTCTCTCTCTCTCTCTCTCTCTCTCTCTCTCTCTCTCTCTCTCTCTCTCTCTCTCCATTTACTAGAACTGTATTTCTTCCATATCCCCCTAAGCATTTCTCAGTGCTGGACTGCTGAGCTGAGACTGAAGGGTGCTGAAATGAGGTAGAGAGGTTTGATACTCAAGGAAGCAAAGAGAATGGGGTGTAACATGATGTAGCATTTAGGATGGGAGAGAACTGCTGAAAATATTAGTGGGAAGTCAAGGAGAACTCTAGAAAGGAAGGGAAAACTCGAGAACCAAGTCAAGGATACAACAGGATCTTTTTACAGGAGCCGAAGCTAACTACATAGTTTGGGAGGAGGGGAGTGGGGAAGGGTAGAGGAGAGAGTAGGGCTATGTTATGAAGAATACACTGAAGGTATGAAGGTATATAGAATAAAAAAATGAGCTAGTAGGCCTACTGGCCCTATCCTACCACCGAGGAAAATACTGAACAAATTAGAAAGAAATAGTTTCTACTTACTTAAAACAACAAAAACACGTGTACATATCTCTCAAAAAGCAAACTCCCAGTGGTAAAATGTATTGAAGAAGCGACACCACGTAACATGACAATTTCTGGCTCATAGAAACTATGAAGCATCAACCCAAACAATTAAGTAGGCAAGAAATCAATTTTCCTTGGAAGTGATAGCTCCCAAGGCCCCTCAAATAACAGCTTCTGTAAGCTGCGTACAGGGCGAGCAACTAATCACAGAATGCTTACAAACATAGCCCGACCTGTCTGTCTGTCATTCCCTCCCTCTATTCAAGAAATCTGCCATCTCTACTTGTAGAAGACCCTCTCCAGTGTCAATGACACCTAACAGTAATGGAAGATGGATGACTTCACTTACCTGGACGTTGGCTAGGGCAGTGGCATCGAACCCAGATAGAAACAGGCCTGCCTGACATACATTGACTTAGAAAATCAATATTAACACTATATATATATATTCTACCGTGCTTTTATTTATTTTGCTAAGTCTTTCCCAATGACATTTGAATCTGGTTCAGCCATTGTCCAGAGTGGCCTGTGGCCCCTGTGTTGGACACCTCTGTGCTGCAGCTCCCCCTCAGCCAGAGGCAGAGCAGCTAATAATAACTTCATGGCTTGTTTTACTGATCATTTCATGTGTCAAAAGGTAAAATAACCCAAAATGGACAATTCTATTCTGGATCTGATTCTCATCAGTAAGGAGAAGCTAGTCATTTGGCTGAGAATGATGAAAAGCTTGAGGGAAAGTTACCACTCTGTCTTAATAGTTGTGATAAAGAAGACAAGAAAACTGAAGAGAGTCTGATGTACACATCCTAGATTTTGGAAGAGCAGATTTCGAAAGATTCAGGATAGTATAAGGATAGTAGGATTTTTTAGGGATTAATATTCTGCTGGTGAAATTAACCCAGGAGGGATGGGCAGATCTAAAGTATGAAATTCTAAAGACAGAAAGAAAAACAATCAATAGAAGAAAGAAAAGGAGAAGGTGTCTAAAGGGGCTGATGTGGATGCACAGGGAACTCATGAAACAGCTTAGATTTTTAAAAGACATCAACACCCACACAAATAAATATGAATACAGAAGATGAAAGCAAAGGAAAATAATGAAGAATGAATACAAAGGTGTGGCATAGTGTCAGGACAGTTGAAGTTCAAAATGAGCTAAGGCTAGCAAAGAAAACTAAGGATTTTTTTTAAGTTTCTTTTTTTAAAGTCCCATTGGAGAAAAGAGGAAAATCAAAGAAAGAAAATTATTTTGCTCAGAGCCAATGGAACAATGACAACAGACAATGAATGGAGAGAAAAAAAGAGGTGCTCAAGTCTCATTTTATTTCTATGTTCTGTGCCAGAAGAATGGTCTTTGAAGTATAAAGGACAGAACCAAAATGACTAACAGAACAAGAAAGGAGATGAATAAGTAAATTAAGATAGTAAGAGAGAGTCTAGCCGCCCTTAACTAAGCCCAAGTTACCAAAACCTTGAGAAACTATAATGCAAGATGCTGAAAGATGTGATTGCTGAACCCTGTCACTGATTCATTTACTTCTTTTTATTCTGACCCAAATGAATATCATTCCTTCCCCAAAAAGTGAACATTTCCTCATGCAAAAAAATAGAACAGAGAAAGAAGGCTATGTATGAAAGTACGAATCTCTGTTTTCCACAGCTTGCTTTATGTATCTATGCTGCATGGTACAGTAGATAGTGTTGGGCCTGGAGTCAGGAAGACCTGAATTCAAATGTGACCTCAGGTACCTACTAGTTATGTGACCCTGGGCAACTGACTTTACCCCTGTTTGTCTTAATCTAATGAAGAAGGAAGTAGCAAACCATTCCAGTATCTTTGTCAAGAAAACCTCATGAACAGTATTAGTGTGATATGTATTTGGCACAGGGTCACAAAGAGTCAGACACAACTGTACAACGATAACAATATGTACATATAAATATGCATGGATCTCTATATACATATAACATTTAACATTCTATTGTCTTTTTCTAATTTAAATTTATTTCTTAGTTTTCAACATTCACTTTTATAAGATTTTGAGTTCCATATTTTTTCTCCCTCCCTCTCTCCCTTCCCCCTTCCCAAGATGACAAGCAATCTGATGCAGGCTATACACATATGATCATACTAAAACCTTTCCACATTAGCCATCACGTGGTATTTTCAAAGCTGTCTTAGTCGTCTGTGTTTCCTTCTGAACTTCCATTGTCTCTGATTTTTAAAAGAGCCTGGAGAACAAGAAATAGACTACAGGATTGGAGAAAGGCAAATGTAGGTCAGATTTTCCAAAAAAGGAAAGAGGATGGATCTGCAAACTATAGGTCAATGATTCACGACAAAATGCTCAAATGTCTTATGAAAGAGGCAGCAAACATAAAGAAAGGGGAGCCATAATCGAAAAGAGCCAGCAGAGTTCCATCAAGAACAGATCATGCCCATCAAGACCACTACTGGGCATGGAGGCCCCATGGAAGTGAAAAATAGCAACAAAAATTGGTAGCACCCCTTTTGTGGTAGTAGAAAACAGGGAACAAAGTAGGTGCTCACTGGGAATGGCTAAATCAATTATTATATATGAAAGAAATGGACTATCATTGCAACATAATTAACAACAAACATGACAGTGATTCAGAGAAATATTAGAAGACAGGCAGAAAACAATGAAGAACAAAGAAAGCAGAAATAGAAAAAATATACAAAATGATGCATTCATATCAATGAAAACAATTCTAAAAGGCCAACAAACACAAACTGCAATCAATCAACAAACATTTATGAAGTGCCTACTATGTGATTGGCAGTATGCTAAGTCTTGGAGTTACACAGAAAGGCAAAAGATGTTCTCTCATCTCAAGGAATTCCAAGTCTAATGGAAGAGGCAATATGGAAGCAATGAGATCATTCAAGCTGAATACAGGATAAATTGGAGATTAGCAACAAAGGGAAGGCCTTAGACTTAAGAGGGCTTGGGAATGACTTCATGCAAAAGGAAGAATTCCAGCTGGGATTTGAAGGAAGCCAGGGAAGCCAGAAGGGGAAGATGAGGAGGCAGAGAACACTAGCCATGGGAGACAACCAGTGAAAACGCAGGAAACAGCAAGAGGGGGCCATTATCACTGAATTGCAGAGAGCATGACGCAGAGTAAGATATAAGAAGACTGGAAAGGTAGGAAGGAGTCAGGTTTTAAAGGGCTTGAAATGTCAGACAAAGGAGTTGTAGTTGATCCTGGAGGTGATAATGGAGTTGGGGAGTTTCATGGTCACAATAGATCACTTTGGCAGCTGAATTGATGATTTGGAGGTCTGGGGCAGGGAGGTGGGGAGTGATGAGGGTCTGCACCAAGGTGGTGGCAGTGTCAGAGGAAAAAGGGGGTGTATATGACTAATCTTGGCCCCAGAAAACATACTGAACCTTTTCAGTCATGACCAATATGTCGGTTGTTTTTGTTTGATTATATTTACTTGTTACAATGTGGTAGAGAAGGGGCTTCTCCTTGGGGAGGGGAGATAGTGGATAATGCTAGAGGTATAAAACCAAAGGGCAGCTAGGTGGCATAGGGGCTGGAGTCAGGAAGACTCATTTTTCTAGGTTCAAATCTGGCCTCATATTTTCTAGCTGCATGACCCTGGGCAAATCACTTCACCCTCTTTGCCTCAGTTTCTTCATTTGCAAAATGAGCTGACAAGAAAATGGAGAACCACTGTAGTATCTTTACCAAAAAAAACCCCAAATAAGGTCAGAAAGAATCAGACAGGACTAAAAACGACTGAATGACAACAAGACTCCCCCCAAAATGTAAGGCCTGGAGGGGGTAAGAATGGCTATACCAATAAAACACATGAAAATACATATAAGGAAAGAAAAAGAAGGTCAGAATGGGACACAACTAACAGTGATTTTGTCACTCCTTTGATAAATGCAGCATATGCTTAAAATAACCAGCTGTACAGAACACAAGTTCACTGACAGAAAAAGGTTCCTTGTTTATTCTTTGTATACCGAAATGCTTGAGTTTGTTAATAATTGTTGGCGTTCATAATAAAAAAGGAATTTTCAAAAACATCATAAAACAGAATTCTGTCCCTGTTGTAAAAGTGGGGGCAACATTGCTGACATTGTCAAATGTAGTCACATAAGTGGTCTGTTTTGTGTAACTGGTTTGATTTGTTCCAAGAAGGGTCCAAGATCAGGGGCTAATATAAATAAAAAACATCAATGAGGTCTTTAAAAAACAAAAAACGATGGCATTTAGTAATTTTCCACCCCCTCCTACCTCATTCTGACAGGTTTATGAATCTGGGAGAACAGAGGGAATGTGTGTGTGTGTCTGTGTGTGTGTGTGTGTGTGTGTATGTTTTACCTAGATTTCAGCGAAGTACTTTGAAAATTTTCTTATGCTATTTTTATGGAAAAGATGGAGCGAAGGGAGCTAGAGAACAGGACAATTGGGTGGGATCAGAATGGCTTGAATGGCTGGACTCAGAGAGTAGTCATTAACAGCTTCACATCAAATCAGAAGGAGGTCCCCAGTGGAGTGCCCCTGGCATCCATGCTTGGTATCACGGTGGTTAGCATTTGTATCCATAATTTGGATAAAGTTATACAGGGCATGCCAATCAAATTTGCAAATGACACAAAGCTCAAACATCCTGCCAGGCTAGAATATTGGTCCAAATTGAATAAGATGAGGAATATAGTCTTAAACTTAAGTTCAAAAGATTGGCTTCATAAGAACAAGATGCAGAGAAGAGTGCATCCATTAGAATCAACTCAATTTAACAAGCATTTATGAAGCACTTACTATGTGCAAGGCAATCTAGAAGGAGCTGGAAAGCTAAAGACAAAACCAAAATAAGCTCTACCCTCGAAGAGCCTACATCCTGGGGCATGGGAGGCAGGAGTGGGGAGTATAACGCACACCAATAAGGAAATAGAACGTAATTTGAGGGGGGGGAGCACTAACAACTTGGGGAGGGAAGCAAGAATCAGGAAAGGAGTTGGGAAAGAGGTGGCACATGAGCTGAGTCTCGATGTTAGCCTGGAATTTTAAGAGATGAAGGTTGGGGTTGGGGTTGGGGTTGGGGCATGGGGAGTCCAACTATGGTGAACAGCCTGCGCAAAGGAACAGAGATGGGAGATGGCAGACTCTGGACAAGGTCCTTTGCTAGAGAACATACAAAGATCATTAAAACATGGTCCCTTCAATGAAAGACCATACCGACTGGTATGGATAGTGAGCAGAAATGAGAGCTAAGGTTAGATATTCCTAATTAGGGAGAATTTGAATGGCAATCTAAGGCTAACTCCAATGGCTCCCTACTATCTACATGGTCATTTCAAAGGGTATTGCTTTCCAGAATGACTAGACACAGCAAATTCTGGAAAGCAATTTGAAACTATGTCCCAAAAATTACTGAACTGTGCATACCCTTTGAACAAATTATACCAGTACTAGGCCCATACCCCAAATAAATCAGAGAAAGAGGAAATGGATCTATATGTACAAAAATACTTATAGAAGCTGTTTTTTATAGTAGCCAAGAATTGAAATCTAAGGGGCTGCCTTTCTATTGAGGAAAGGCTAAACAATTTATGCTATAGGAATGTAAACAGAATATTAGTGAGCCATAAGAAATGAAAAAATGGACAGTTTCAGAGGGAACTGGGAAGACCTCTATTAACTGATGCAGGTAGAAATGAGCAGAACCAGAATAGTATATACAAAGAAAACACTGTAGAGAAAAACAGCTTTGAAAGCTTTTCTGACGGTGATCAATGTGCATTGATGAATCATTCAGTCCAGAAGACTAAGATGAAATAAGTCACTCACCTCCTGCCAGAGAAGTGATAAATTTAAAATGCAAAGAGAGAGATGTATTCGGGGGCATGGCCAACGCAGGAATTTGTTTTGCTGGACTGTGCATGTTTACGATGAGAGTTTTGTTTTTCCATTTTGTTGTCATTTTTGTTATGGCTCAATTGAGGGTGGAGGGGGTGGTGGAGAAGAGAGGGGCAGATTACAAATGCATGGCAAAATAAATAAATTTATTTTATCCCATTTCCCCCATTGTTAAGAGTTTCCTCTCTGAAAACACCTCCTATATACCTTGTATATATCTTGCACGTTCATAGTTGTTTGGATGTTGTCTCCCCCATGAAAATGTAAGCTTCTTTAAGGCAGGGATCCTGTTTTGGCTTTTCTTTGTATACCCAGTGCTTAGCACAGTGCCTGATGTATAGTAAACATCTAACAAATGCTTGGATACTGATTGACTAAAGAGCTCAAGGGCAGTTAGGTGGTGCAGTGGATAGAGCCCAGACCTGGAGTCAGGAAAACTCATCTTCCTAAGTTCAAATTTGACCTCAAACACTTACAGGGTAGATGTGCTACCCTGGGCAAGTCACTTAGCCCTGTTTTCCATAGTTTCTCCTCTGTAAAAGTGAGCTGGAGAAGGAAATAACAACTCTAGTATTTTTGCCAAGAAAACTCCAATTGGGATCCCAAAGAGTTGGACATGACTGAAATGACTGAATGACAACAGAAAGAGCTTAAATTTTATTCTGTGGCCAATAGGAAACCATTACAAAGGTTCATGGAGGGTGGGACTTAGAAAGGTGTGTTCATGAAACTTCCATAAAACCTAGCAATATGTTTAATAAAAATATGGATACCACACATCATGAGCAGACCCATAGCTCCTCTCAACAAACAACATACTAGAGAAATGCATCCCTTTTCTGTTGTCCCTTGTTTCCCTAGAAATTTTAAAGTCATAAAGAGTAATATGAACAGGAAAGGAACTAGATTAAGGAGATGAGAAGTGGGCCTGGACCCCAGTCAGCAGTGACACTGGAAGCAGAGGAAGGGTTCCAGCACCATGGCAGAGGATGGGGTGGTCACTGAAGTGGAAGAAAACTCTGCCCTCTGGGTTGTAGACATAAGCCTTCTGAAAACAATGTTTATTCATTTTAGATTGTTCTAGCTTAGAAAGAGAACAGGTAGAGGCAACCCATGACTCGAACCAAAGCATTTCAGAATCACAGTTGCAGCATTCCCAAACAAGAAACAAAATGGTGCAAACATACTTATGGAGCTCAGGGTGAAAGTTCAGTTAACACTTGGCTTTAGCATATAGAAAAATAGGCACAATTTTCATCTACCCTAGGAAAATAATTTTCCTAAAACTGTTCAGTCCCTAGTTAACCACTCCTTTCAAGAATTCTCCTTTCCTACTGGTCAATATCCCTCTAACTTCCTTTAA
>NW_027187259.1:2847526-2891976 GCF_028583685.1 Petaurus breviceps papuanus | reverse complement strand
TATGAACGATACTTAAAATATGATACATTTATTACACCAGAAGGTTCGTGTACTCTTTAATCTGCATGATTGATTTGAGAGCTATTACATAGGAGACATTTTTCTGGAATACTGAGTGCTTTTCTTCCAGTTAATGAGGATCTCAAGTATTGAAATATCTGGCTTGTCAAAGCATAAATTTGGGTTTGGCAAGCAGTAAGGAGGACACCAGAACGTTGGAGATCCTATCAAAAAGCAGAGTTTGGAAAGAGTAAAGGTATTAAAGCTATGAATATCTGGAATGTAATCAAAATGTGATGTTTTGTCCCTCAGTGATAAATTTAGTGACTGTTTCATAGAAATACAACCATACTGAGATAGTCCATTTGAATGCCTTCCATCAACAATGACAGAAAAAGCCCCCAACCCTGTATCCACTGATATTTGTGCCTGAGCCAGGGAATTGCCTGCAGGCCCCTTCTCATGGTAGAGACATTCCAGCATGGGAGGTACTGAGTGAAGCTCAATCTGTCTGAAGTAGACTAGCTCAGGAGAAGTTAAAGAGCAAATCAAGAGACTGAGGCACCTTGTTTTTGTAGATTGACTTCCTGAAACCTGTGCAGAGGATTTTCACAACTACCACCCAAGAACCTCATCCTGGAAATGGCCAGGCCACTCAGGAACGAACCACAGCTCCATGGCCAAGATCCGTAGCTTTGTTTTTACCCCTTGGAAGGAATAATTATTACTTGATCTTATTTCTTCCTTCCCTTCCATCAGCCAGTCTAGGAGACCTTGTTCTTCTTCAAAAGTACTTTGATTTTGCCTAAAGTGATCCTTATCTTGCTCCTGTGCTTGGCATAATATAGGTGAGCAAAGGAGGAAATTGGTACCGCTGGGTTTAAAAAAAGAAACCTTTGGTTGACATTTTTCTTAAGTAACCTAACA
This sequence comes from Petaurus breviceps papuanus, assembly GCF_028583685.1. Classification (NCBI taxonomy): domain Eukaryota; kingdom Metazoa; phylum Chordata; class Mammalia; order Diprotodontia; family Petauridae; genus Petaurus; species Petaurus breviceps. The sequence continues at coordinate 2,891,049 of NW_027187259.1, read as the reverse complement.
GTCTTATTGGAACTGCCTCACCTGTCAGGAATATAATGTTGGGAAACCACACCAAGATAAAGAGAACGTTATCCATGATGAGTCTTTTCTTTTGTTAATTTACAAGTTGCTTTTATTCAAATGACTAAATGCTATAATTGTGAATATTCTCTTGATATAGTTTGTATGTGTTTGTTAGGATGGATTGCGATTTACCCTACTTGTAAAGCAGACTCCAAAGCAATCACAAAGGAAACCCATGAAAGATTTTTGTAACCATCTTTCTGCTAGCCACCCAAACCAGATGACAGCCAGGATCCTCAATATTCAGTCCAGCTTTAGGGGAGAGGGACCTGGCCAAAGACGGCCCAATTCTTAGATTATGTGCAAATTGTTCTACCAACTACCAATCCATAGCAGAAGTCCACTTCCAGAAATTCATGACAAAGGGAGAGGAGCTTTTTTCCTACCTAACTCAGAGTGTGTGGGAATATCTTTTAACTGTTTCCTGTTGGTTTATTATGCGGTCATGGAAAGTTTTTTAATGGACTGCTGAACTGGAACACGGTTGGCATTCAAAAGGCTGGAACAAACTGATAAGGCCTCTCTCCCTGGCAGCATTCAAGTAAGAAGAAGGAAATCCTGTGAGCCTCTGAGTAGGGGAATGGCAGCCATATTAGCAGCAGCAGTAGTAGACACTCCTGTTGCTGTTTGGTCATGTCTGAGTTTTCATGACCATGTGGACCAAAGTACACCAGGCCCTTCTGGTCCATAGGGTTTTCTTGGCAAAGATACTGGAGTGGTTTGCCATTTTCTTCTCCAGTGAATTACCTTTTGTAGTTGTGGATACTGTATTTTCCCAGTCGGGCCACCATGTGGCCATGAGTACATGACCTCTATTTCTGTGTCTGCTGTATGTAGTCTAACCAATCCTAGACGAATGATTTTTGAAGACCAGACAGACCTGGTTATAACTTTTTATTTTGCTTTTTTTTGGGAGGGAAATTAGGGTTAAGTGACTTGCCCAAGGTCACATGGCTAGGTTTTGTGTGTGTGTGTGTGTGTGTGTGTGTGTGTGTGTGTGTGTGAAGTGTCTGAGGCCAGATCCAAACCCAGGTCCTCCTGACTCCAGGGCTGGTGCTCTATTCACTATGCTACCTAGCCACCACTGGTTATAACTTTTTGAGCTTTTAAAGGATAGAAGAACCACTAGAGGTCCAGGAACTGGAATTTGTAACAAGGGTCTGCCAATAACTACAGTATGTGAGGTACCTGCCCTTAGGAGTAAGTTGCTTGACTCAGACCAGGAATAAATCAACTTGACAATCAAAACACCATGTAATACAAGTAAAGACCACTGTTTTTCTCCCCTTGTGTATTGGCTTTGCCACAACCAGAAGTGAACTTGGAGTGGGGAATGCTTTATAATAACCACTCTAAGTTTGAATGCATTTTCTCAAGGGCTGAATTTGTAGAGGAGAGAGTGTGCCCTGCTTTGGGAGTGGAACGTGTTTGTAGTTTTCACTTTGCTATATTTTCTTAAGAATTATCCCTTGAGGGGGCGGCTAGGTGGTGCAGTGAGTAGAGTGCTGGCCCTGGAGTCAGGAAGACCTGAGTTTGGATCCGGCCTCAGACACAAACAAAAAACCTAGCCGTGTGACCTTGGGCAAGTTACTTAAACCCAATTGCCCTCCAAAAAGCAAAAAAAAAAAAAAGAATTATCCCTTTAGGAAAGTTAACTGATGTTAATTGATATTGAATAAAGATCAAGGGTTAACTTGCAGTTGATATTGAGGACAACACATTAGATAAGGGTTTATGAACAAACAGTATTAGCAAGACCCCAACCCCTCAAGATTAGTCCTAGAGTCCAAAAGAGAGACATAGTAGCCTTGCTCTGGGACTTTGATTTGCCAGGGTTACTGGGTGTTGGAAGGGTCATCTCAGAGCCTATGTGCTATACTTGTATCTCGTTGTCAATGAACATATGTGTTATTGAGTTTGAGGCAAAAAGACAGGGTGATTATGCAAGTCTTCTCTTCCCTGTCCAAAAGAAGAAGGTTTGCCCCTTCAGAGAAAGAGACTGGGCCTTGTGGTAGTGCCTACCACTTCTATGACAAAAGGATGAACATTAATTCCAGATGGATGCCTTTATGGAAGGAACTATGAGAGGCTTAGCTGAGAATGTGAGATCTATTATTGCCTAAACTTTGGAACAGCCAGTTGTACTTACTGGCATGTACTTTTGCCAAGTACTTCCTACCTCAGGGGCCACAAATACATTATTATTTTTTTTTAAGCAATCGGGGTTAAGTAACTTGCTCAAGGTTACACGGCCAGTTATTTCTGGATGTGGTGCCGAGTGTCTGAGCCCAGGATTCGATCTCCAGGTCGTCCCAACACTGGAGCCGGTACTCTTACTCGCTGAGCCACCTGGCCGCCCCTAGAAATACATTATTTAAGAAGGCATTTTATAAGTGCAAATACTAGAAGACAATATGTCTACAACGATTGATACATACATTGTACCATAATGACCATACTCTTGTTTAGACTTATATCACTGACTACATTTTGTAAGCCAATAGATATAGCCATGGTTCCTGATACTGATGAGCTGAGGGAAGACAGGACCATAATTCTATCTGATTACAGAAACTAAATTTGGGAAAGAATAAGGTAGATGGCTGTAAATGCTATGCTGGGGAACAAAAAACAACCTTATCTTGAAAAACCCATTCCATTTGGTTCAATCAGCAGAGATAGAGATGCTTCTGAAAGAAGTGTCATGATGGTTGCCATGGAGAAGCCCAAGTTCAGTTCAAACTTGTAGTAGTTGGTGATAGAGGAACTAGGAAAATCACATTGATAAAATACCACTTGACTGGCAGATTCAAGAAGTCTGCAGCCACCCTGGTGTTGAGGCCCATCCCCTTGTGCTTCATACTAACAGAAGGTCTCTTAAATTCGACATATGGGATGCAGATGACCAAGAGAAATATGGTGATCTGAGAGATAGTTATTACATTCAAGCTCAGTGTGCCATTGTTGTGTATTTAATAACAAAGAGTTACTTACCAAAATGGGCCTAACTGGCAGAGATGTGGTATGAGCATGTGAAAATATCTCTAGAGAGTGTTTGTGAGGCACCCAGGTGGATATTAAGAACAAAGGTAAAATCCACCATCTTTCATAAGGATAAGAATCTATGATGTTTCAGCCAAAAGTAACCTCAACTTGGCAAAGCCCTTCCTTTGGTCTGCTTGAAAACTTCCTTAAGCCCCTAATTTGGAGTTTGTTGTTGTGTCTGCTCTCGTACGTCTAGAGACTGTCTGCACAGTCCAAGTAGAACTTCCAAACTGCTCAGGCAACTGGGATCCCTGATGACAACCTGTAGGGAGAGGAAGCTGGAGTGCAGTATCATGGGCTGAGTGTTACAGGTGACTGTCCTATGATTTCAGTGGCCTAGCAGGTGGACCGCTTTATTCTAGAGCTGAACAGAGCATGTGCTTCATCTTTGGGATGCAGAAGCAAACAAATGGACCTCAGAAAAATGTGGCAGTTTTTATAATATACGTACACACATATGCAATCTATAGAATTCCTATTTTGGACTCCAAACATGTCCCCTTTGAGCTTCAATGATAGGACTCCTGCAGTTCAAGATTGTAGAACTTATCATTTCTTCATCACGGATCTGAGATCTCGATTCCATGATGCATTACAAGTTTCAGTGGTGAATCTTGTTGATCACTGCCATTTTCAATAAAGTTGCATTGCAAATATTAAAAAAAAGACACAACAAACTGTCAGTTCTCAATACTTTCATTGATAGGGGTTCTTGACTTGGGGTCAATGAATTTTTTTTAATCATATTTGGTTTCCTCGGCAACCCTATGTATTTTATTTTATGCTCTTACAAACATTACTGTGAGAAGGGCTCCATAGGTTTCAACAGAACATCAAAGGGAGTCACAGCACAACAAAGAATTCTCACTCACAGCTGAGAATCTTTGATGCCTAGGAGGCGCAAGCAAGATTGGATCGCATCTTTTCGGGATGAGCCAATGTTGTTGTTTCTATGTGGAAGGAATGTGAAGTTTAGAAGAGTAAGCAATGGGTGACACTGTTAGAGAAGTCACTGTCCTCCTGCCAGGATTCCAAGTGATTCAGCACCAGGTGGGCTGGGGAGAATTGTTCATGCCCTATCATTCTTTGGCTGCATCTGATAGATTAAAAGTAGAACATAGAAGAATTTTCTGTTTGGGACCATGGAGAGTAATGTATCACACTATTTATTAGCAGGTTCAAATTGAGATCATAGTATTAATGAACATCGATTCTGCTTCGGATAAGTTTGTGCTGGGCATAAAAGGGCCCAAGTATGGATGCACAATAAATCCCTACCCTTTTTTAGAAATACCAAGAACGCACTGCACTCTTTCCAGTATTCTAGTCTGAAGCCTTTGAACTGATCTGGTTATAATTTGATCATATAGGATTGTTTTTATTGCCTCCCCCATTTGACTGAGTTCCCTGATGGTCGGGACCGGTTTTTTGCCTTTTGTCGGATACCCAGCACTTTAGCACACAGGTCTTGCACATACTAGGTGCTTAATTAATGCTTACTGACTGACAGAGTGGCCCATGGCTTCAGTGAAGTAGGGCAGGGAACAGGCTATGAGAAGGAAGAAGTTTTTTATTACTTCAGTTAACAGAAATATCTCTTTTATTAATGACCTTTAACCAGGCTGGAAGGAGAATCCATAAAGGGAGTAAAGGTTTTTAAGAAAATGATACTTCACAGGCAAGTAGCCCTTATTCCATGTAAGGAAGTCCACTGTTCTCTAAGCTCCATCACAACATTCTCCCTCGGGGTAGAGTTTTGCCTACTGCTTGAAAATATCATAAAAGCCTAACTTCAAAAACGGTTTATGTTACAGAGAAATTTTCAAAGGCATGGAGTAACTGACCACCCTTGGACTTCTCTATTCTTATAAACTGAAATATTTTGAATTAATTTAATCTAAATGAATAAAAATTTGGTTTGTATCTTCCAGGCTTGTATCTAAAATGCATAATAATAATAGCTCAAATTTACATAGCACCTACTATGTGCCAGGTATTGTGCTAAGTACTTTGCAGGTATTATCTCACTTAATCTTCCCAACAACCTGAGGGAGAGGGGTAGGTGCTTTTATAATCCCCATTTTTCAGATGAGAAAACGGAGGCAAACAGAGGTTAAGTGACTTGCCTAGGATCACACAGCTAATATGTGTCTGAGATCACATTTGAATTCCGGTCTTCCTGACTCCAGGGTGGGTGTTTTTTGAGTACCAGTAGAGTACTCAGGCAGTCTAACTATTATCTCTCATACCACATAACTGATTCATCCCCTCTCTTGTCATATGTATTTTTAGTGATGTCCTTCCTACTACCTGTTCAAGGTCAGTCATAATCACAAATACGCTGCAGCTTCCTTCACTTAAATTCAGCTGAAACCAACAAGTATTTATTAAACACCTCTATATTCTTGCTGCTGTGGTAGGTTCTAATCACATGACAAAAATGAAACAATCCTAGCCCTCAAGAAATTTTCATTTCCTTTTGTCTATCATATGTCCTTCCATTGGACTGTTAGACCAATCTCTTTTGAATAATAGTGAATTACACTGTGGAGGCCTTGAAATGTTCAAAAGTTTAATGCAATCAATACAGCACCAGCTACAAACCAGGACCTCTGAAGGATCTGGTCATCTATAAGAAAACCTTCTTTCATTTGGATCTTGAGTAAGCCATATTCCATGACAGCAGAGGACACCTTCGGTGAGAATACATCTCCCTATTTTAAGAATAATTTAATATTATCAACGAGAAGTTTAGTGAACATTATTCCCTTGCAAATCATACTCCATGTGAGATAATAATACTGGTCATTTTCCAAAGGCAAAAGCTTTATTTCAATGGGTTGGTATTCTAATTTTTCAAAGTAATATCTTTTCATTCCAGGAGCTATGGAGAACAGTATTCATATTACTTACATTTAAAATAGTTAAGCTACTGTTCATTTCTATTATTTATTTTTTTATTTTGCTTTTTGGGGGGCAATTGGGGTTAAGTAACTTGCCCAAGGTCACATGGCTAGTTTGTGTGTGTGTGTGTTAAGTGTCTGAGGCTGGATCTGAACTCAGGTCCTCCTGGCTCCAGGGCCAGTGCTCTACTCACTGCACCACCTAGCCACCCCAGTTCATTTCTATTATCGTGAAACTTCAAGCATTTTTATGAAAAGACAACAATAAAAATAAACATTTAATGAGCTAGGAAATTAGGTAAATAGATCACTGGGCCTGGAGTCAGAAAGACCTGAGTTCAAATTTGACCTCAGATACTTACTAGCTATGTGACTCTGGGCAAGACGCTTAATTGCCATTTGCCTGTTTCCTTATCTGTAAACTGGGGATTATAACACCCAACCCCCCGGGTTGTTGTGAGGATCAAATAAGATAATATTTGCAAAGTGCTTTGCAAACCTTAAAGTACTGTATAAATGCTAGCTATTATTGTTACTATTATATTTAAGCTCTCCCAGGTTTTTAGGACACAAAATTCCTTACTCTCAAGGAGCTTGCATTCTCTGAGAAGAGACGTTGAATTATACACGTATTGGCATGATACACCATGTGATCAGGATGAAGAAAAGCACCAAACAAATGGAAAACTGGATGAGTCAGGGGGATACTTTCACCCATAGAGCTAAGGGGAAGAATGGAAAAGCTAAGCTTAGGCCTGAAGGAAGAGGATCTCAGCAGGTACTGATGAGACAACCTATGCAAATGAAGGATGGCTTGGAGATCGATCATCCCAGATTGATCATCAAGATCAGGGCCAGATGCAATCTGCCTGAAAGGGAGTAAGGTAAAATCAGACTAGAAAATCTGGTGCCAGATTATAAGGGGCCTTAAATACCAAGTTGAAGAATGTTATTTTTTTCTCCTACAGGCCATTGAGAGTTCCTTGTTGAGAAGGGGAATGACAAGGGCAGAAATGATTTCTGTCATCTGATGTAACAAAACTCATTCTAGAATCTGACTTTATGTTATAGTTCCAACTCTCTCATTCATGCTACTTATTGGTAGCAAATTCACTGTTAAGCCCATCTCCAACTTCAACCTGTCTTCATTTTAAAACCACTTCGGCATGGGTTTAACTAGCTAACATGAGGATGCTCCAGATGAAATCTCAGTTCTTGGCTCCTGTCCTCCAAAAACATATGTGCCGTCACTGGTTGAATTATGCTATCTTGTCTGGTGGAGATATTCAGTGAACTGGCTCTTCATACCAACCTTCAGCCCTGAAAGTTTGTGGAATACTAGAGCTCACCCAGAACAACAATCAAGCTACCAGCACGGCCCATCTGGAAAGGGAAAAAAATCAATCAGTGAGTATTTATCAAGCACCTACTATGTACCAAGAAGCATACAAAGTATTGGGAATACAAAGACAAAAATAAAAGACCCTGCCCCAAAGGAGCTTTGATTCTACTGATGGGTGTTGGGAGAACAACATTTATCCATATAAGTAACTATATAGCAACTGTCTCATCAATCCACAGTCATGTCTCTCTACATATGGAACAGCAGACAAAATGCTCTAGGCTTGGTGGAAGCCCATGGAACCCAAAGACACAGAGGTAGGAGGTGGGATGTTGTCTGTATGGAACAGCAAGCTGCCCAGTTTGGCAAGAAGAGGAGTAGGGCACAATACAGAGGGGCCGAAGCTGGCTTGTAAGAGTCCTCAAATACCTAGGAGAGAAATCTGCACTCGATCCCAGAGGCAGTGGGGAAGAGCTGGAGCTTTTTGAGTAAAGGTACAGCCCGGTCACATCTATACTTCCAGAATATCATTTTGGTAGCCCAATAGAAGACTAGTTGGAGAAGAGGGGAAAGGCTCATAACAGGCCGAATCTGGTGAGAGTACAGATTCATGCTACTTATTGGTGGCGAATTCACTGTTAACCCCATCTCCAATTTCAACCTCTGTCTTCATTGTTAACCTGTCGCCCCATCCAGCTTTGCTGCTGACCTTGGAATGCTTGGGAGATAGAGGAAATAGCAGATCTAAAAAAGAGACACACACACACACACACACACACGCAGACACACACAGACACACACATACTCCTCAAAGCCCTAGAGAGGTATTCCCAAGAGAAGAAGTTTTTGGTTGTTTTCTTTACCTAACAAGGTAGGAAGGTAGAACGAGACACACATTGTCTCTAGTCAGGCTTGGCCAGTGGGGAGATCTGCATATTTATTAAAAGAGCTTTGTTTGTCTTCTTTTTATTTTTTAAAATTTTGTCAAAAGAATGGGGAGGGGGAGTTTACAATGTATTGTCAAAAAGAAGAAGAAAGGAAAGAAAAAAGATTCATTAAAGCCTTTTTTAAATGCACAGAAACAAAGAGAAGGAAGTTCAGAAGGAAACATGAGAAGGACAGTTTTGAAAGTAACATTGAATTTATTATATACTTAAAAAGAAAACAAGTTGGATGTAATATTCATGGTTTGATATGCAATCCTAATTATTGGCTCCACTTGGTATATGGAAATGCATGTTTTATTTAGTATTTCTAAGTTCAGAATTTTTAAAAAGAAAAAATAAGGTGGTTTTTTTTAAGTGACTGCCTCTGAAATGATATGATATGTCCATGGACTTTACTATGTATATAAATATGTATATCTGTGAATGTCAACTCTATACAAGAAGTAGGTCTAGGTTGGCTCACCTCAGACCCAGTAGTAGGTTTCCAGGAAATCAAACTTGGGCTTGCTGAAATATCCACTAATCTGTGAACTTGTCCTTTTATGGTCTCAAGATTTCACAGAATATGAGTTGGAAGAGGCCTCTAGGGTCCAACTTATACATGAAAGGAATTCCCATTATAACATATCTGACAAGTGGCCATCCGGCCTCCCCACCATCTCTTTAAGCAGCCGGTTTCACCTTTAGATAGCATTTCCTGAGATCAAGCCGGAATTGGCCTGTTAGCAACTTTTCATCTCCTCTCCCCCCTGCTTTGCTCCTGGTTCAGGCTTCTAAGGTCAGACAGACCAAGTCTAATCCCTCTTTCAAATATTTGAAGATATCTAACATGTTTCCTTGAGTTTCTCTTCTTCAAGCTAAATACACCTAATTCCTTCAACGAATCTTCCTATGAATTGGCCTCTAGGTCCTGTACTATTCTGGTCGCTGTCCTTCAGACAATCTCCAACTTACCAATGTCTTTCTTAAATTATAATGTCCAGAAGTGAACCCAATACTTCAGTTGTGGTCTGACTAAGGCAGAGGGCAGTGGAATGATCACCTTCTAGTCCCAGGAACTATAAACTGAGACCTTGGAAAGTTTACTGGAACAAATGAAACCAAACAGATACTGTAGACCTTTAGAAAATGTTTGGTTAAAGGAGACAAACAAATAGTAATATAAAAATGACATTATTTATTCATTATTCATTATTCCCTTAAGGTTAGCAGTACTTGCACTAGGAATACAGGATAAAAGTCCTGACTGGTGAACAGTCTTATAATTAAGACTTTTTATACATTTTTAGAGCCATCCCAATTCAGGATGACCATGTCACAAAACTTTATGACTTCTCTTTGTTACCATCTATATGTGAAACAGAGTTCCTTGGTTGTAAATGCAAATTGACAAGGACCAGAGCAGGGCCTATTTACATTTTATAGTCTCAAGATGTCTGTTTTGCTCTCTTGTGGAGTGAGTTCCAAGATAAGGGGGATCTTACCTCTGGTCTTTGAACTTGCTAACACAGGGAAAGGCATTTTAAAATCAACCAAAGCAGTTTGTTTGATTAATTCAGACTTTGGCTAAAATATAATATTAATGATTATCATTTCCCTGCTTTTGGTCAAGAACAAATCTATGAGATTCAGTTCTAAGACCAAAGGAGGTATAAAAAAAATCTCTCTTCTTGTTAGCTTTTCCAATATCCTTATCTAGGTGAATTCAGGTTTTTCCGAATCACTTCCTGAAATAGGGGGCCCTAAGGATAATAGTTAAACAGTTGGATGTCCCCAGATATGTAAGTCAATTGAAATACAAGCAAAAGGAGCAAGCTGCAAGGGGGATCAAGGTAGCACAATGAGAATACAGAACAATAAGCTAAAGCTGTAGCAGTTCCTGTACAGGCCTGGTCTGGATTCTTGGGAAAGCTGTCTACATCTGATGTCATCTTCTTCATGTCCTTTGGCTCAGATGTTCACTTAGGAGCAGGGGTATTCACAAGCTGGGATAGTCAGGCAGGCCTGACAGGGGCTTCCAGAAACATTATTTGATACCCAAGGCACATAGAAACGGTTCTAGTTTCCTAGCTATGCAAGGCTAGGTTCAAACAGTATCAGAAATAGTTCCGTTTTCTAGCCACACAGGGCTAGGTTCAAACAATACAATCAAGTTTTCCTCACAGTTACAAAATTGCATAATTACATTAAGTCAGATATAGATTAAACCACTTAGGTGGCTTCACAATATACTAATTTTGGGAAGGGAGATTACATGTCATCAAGACAACCAAGGAAACTTATACATGAAGCTTACAAATGAACAGAATCATTATTACCAGTCCTAGTGACCTATTTTAAACAGTACTTTTTTGAATCCCAGATGCCTCACGAATACAATTCAAAAAGGGAGTTCTCTTTTTCTGGTTCACATCTAGAGGTTCCCAGATAATTCTGACTTAAATTAGTACAATCACTTAAAGTTGGTTCCACATTTTTGAAACTTCCGAGAATTTTCAGTTTATTTATTATTTGTTATTCCTTAACATAGAAATGGTTTTAGGCTTTCTTACCTAAATCCTGTTCCTGGAATAGGAATCCTTTAAATGTGAAGATGTATCTTAGAGGAATCTATCTGATTCTATTGCTTTCCTCAAAATTTGATATCCTTTTTAATTAGACATCTATTACATTACATCTTTGTAAGTTATTCTTTTACTAACATAAAGTCTTAAATGAGATCTCTCTTTTTCACCTCAAGCAAAAATAAACTTTTAAAAATTTGAACTCATTAAACTAAGTTAGTGTCCTTGAGTAACATAAATTCCCAAAGTATTATTACAGATTAAATTCCTAGATACTTGCAGAATTCCTGCATATCACAAAGTTTAGTCTTAAGCAGTTTGCATAATTTTCTGCACATGTTCTAATTCTAGATAAAATCATATTAGATTTCCCAGTAAGATAACACAAAAGAGCTCATATCTTTTGCTAACTACTTACTCTGATCATAGAAAATTTGCTATAGAAGGAAAAAATCAGGGACACATGACATTCCAATTATGACAAGATAAAACATTCTTGACTCTGTTTAAATTCAGATAGAGTCACATTTCCAACCATGCAGTATCTGTTCCACCTCATAGCTAGACTTGGGAAATTCAGGAGGGGAACATCCCTTTTCAAAGGAACATCATGGGTAAACTGAGCCAGAAGGAGTCCCATCCCAGACTGAGGCTAAGATTGTCCCTTCAGCTTTTCCCAAATTCAGACTTCCCCCTGTTAATAGTAGAGAATTACATTCCCTCTGAGTACCTCGTGGCATTTTCTCAGATACTGATTTAATGCAGACAAGTATATCCCAAGGGCCTTTTAAGTAACTTGCTCAAGGTTACACGGCCAGTTATTTCTGGGTGTGGTGCTAAGTATCTGAGCCCAGATTTGACCCCCAGGTCAGCCCCACAACTGGAGCCAGTGCTCTTACTCGCTGAGCCACCTGGCCCCCCTAAGAAACTGGGGTTAAGTAACTTGCTCAAGGTTACATGGCCAGGTGTTTCTGGGTGGGTAATAAGTGTCTGAGCCTAGATTCGATCCACATGTCATCCTGACACTGGAACCGGTGCTCTTACTCACTGTGCTACCTGGCTGCCCCAAAGGAGACATTTTTGTTTTTGCCTTTTGGAGGGCAATTGGCGTTAAGTAACTTGCCCAAGGTTACACAGCTAGTATTTTTGTGTGGGTGTTAAGTGTCTCAGGCTGGAACCGAACTCCTGTCCTCCTGACTCCAGGGCCAGCGCTTTACTCACTGCGCCACCTAGCCGCCCCGCCAGTTTTTATTCTTATGGAGCTGCAATAAGCAATAAGGATCTCATATGAAAGGGATTCCATTTAGCACCTGTCTTTCCCAAATGTATACTTGTCCAAAATCAATGGTTAGAAATCCCTTCTATTTATTTCACAGAGACTTGCAACTTCTCAGCAAGCCAGGTTCATGGTTTAGGAACTACATATCCAAAACAAGTTCCTTTCCTGTGGCTGATGACCTAGCCTTTACAAATGGTTTCTAGGGACACCTAACCCTTCCTTTCCATACACATGAGCAGTTTTAAGTTTACCAAACTTCCTTTTAAACAAATACAAACTTGAATGAACAGCATTAGATTGTCAAATTTTTATAACATAAAAACCTAATTCACATGCAACACAATCCAGATTTTTTTAAATTGCTGTAACACTAGTCCTTCTACTACAAAAAAATGTGTTTTTCAAATTCCACTAGCGAAGCAGACTTTTAAAAACACAATATAATTTTAGAAATATGGCAATAATATAACAATTTCAAATGACATCATATGACTTATAGAATAATTTCGTCTTATTACTCCTGGTATTTAAAAACCACTTCAAAGTTAGAGAGATAATCATGTATCCAACACATGCCAGACATTAAACAATCATTATACCATTTTAATCCCCTAACACTATTAATTTTCCCTTTGCAAATTCAGGAAACAGGTCAAGCAGAGATAACAAAAACTTCTAGCTGTTAAAGAACCAGCAATCCCAATAGAATACAAATTTCCAACTTCTTAATGATTAATTCTCAGAATCTGCTAAGATGTTTTTAGCTATATCTAACTTTTCATTGTAATTCCAGATTGGCCAGACCAAAAACCACAAAGAAAAAGCAGCCTTTGGAAATCTTTGACTTCCAGTTAGATCTAACAAGATAACAAACTCATTCACAGAACACAGACTCAGAGACATTGACAGACAACTGACAAAATACCGTGTTTCCCCGATAATAAGACCTATCCCGAAAATAAGCCCTCCCCTTACTGTGTAAGATTTCTCTAAAATAAGCCCTCCCCCCGAAAATAAGCCCTATTGAGATTGCTACTGTAGTGAAGGTGATCCCCCGCGCTACACGCTACATTACGGTACCCTCTGTATGCACCGTCCCCCCCCTGCCCCTGTGAAACGCATACCGTGCTCCGAGCTACATCCAATCAGAGCTGCAGCAGTGAGCGCATCATCCTGTTCTTCCCCAGTGATTTGCTTATTGAATAAAGGTACATTTTTTTGTTCACATTTACCTGTTTATTTAAATTGCTGTCAATGTTCATTAAAATAAGCCCTCCCCTGAAAATAAGCCCTCTGGTGTTTTTCTGTCCAAAAAATTAATAAGACAGTGTCTTATTATCGGGGAAACACGGTATAAATATGAAGTCCACATTTAACTACCAAAAGGAAAAGGGTGAATTAGAGGCTTGTTATCAAGCTTTTGCTTGGAGCACCTCTACAATTAGTACCCTGGCTTGTCGGTATGCTTCAGGACCAGGGCCTTTGGGGGAAGGGGAGGGGGAAAGCAGGGGAGAGGAGGCTATGGCTGCAGGACGAGAGTAGCTGTCCTCAGGAACAGGAGAGGGGGAAGGTGGGGGAGAGGGTATCCTCCTCAGGATCAAAGCCTTTAAGGGAAAGAAGGGAGGCTATTGGGGAAGAGGGGAGGGAAGGCACTAAAATTCAAGGTTTGCAAGCCTTGAAGGAAAAGGTTGTGGCCTTTTGTTCTGGCTCTGCCTTGAAAAATGAAAACGTTCCCTCCCTTGGTAGTTAAACTGAGTGAGCACTAGTGCTGGCAATACTTTTCCTAAGACCAATCTCCAAAGGGGATCTAATTAATTACAGAGAGATCCCAGGTCCTAAATTCCTTCAAAGGGGATCTAGCTAGCACAGAGAAACCCCAGAATCTCTTTCCAGAGGGAATCTAGTTAATTACAGAGAGATCCCAGAATTTTTTTTTCTCCAGAGGGGATCTAGGTAATACAGAGAGATCCCAGAATTTCTTTCCAGTGGGGATCTAGTTAACACAGAGCACTTTAACGTGAATTGATCCCTGACCTCTGAGCTAGCTTCCAAAGGGGATGAAATGAATACAGAGTGCTTTAACTTGAATTGATGCCCGACCTGAGCTAGCTTTAAGGGAATTTCGGACTTCAGCCAAACTAGTGGGAAGTTCGTTGGAAGCTGGGAAAACAACTTACCAACCTCATCAAGGTGAAGATGCCAGCAAGAATGAATCCTGAGGCGCCTGAATCATTAACTTTGATGAAGTGAGGTGCTGTTCAGCCATTCAGCAGTTCCAGTCTGAGTCACCGGCACCATTTCTGTTGACCTTTTCAAAAATTTGGTTAAAGGAGACAAACAAATAGTAATATAAAAATGACATTATTTATTCATTATTCATTATTCCCTTAAGGCTAGCAGAACTTGGGCTAGGGGTGCAGGATAAAAGTCCTGACTGATGAACAGAGAAATCATAAGACTTTTTATACATTTTTAGAGCCATCCCAATTCAGGATGACCATGTCACAAAACTTTATGACTTCTATTTGTTACCATCTATATGTGAAACAGAGTTCCTTGGTTGTAAATGCAAATTGACAATGACCAGAGCAGGGCCTTTTTACATTTTATAGTCTCAAGATGTCTGTTTTGCTCTCTTGTGGAGTAAGTCCCAATATAAGGGGGATCTTACCTCTGGTCTTTGAAGTTGCGAACACAAGGAAAGGCATTTTTAAATCAACCAAAGCGGTTTGTTTGATTAATTCAGACTTTGGCTAAAATATAATATTAATGATTATCAATATATGTATTATTCACCTTTTAAAATGTTACTTCAAATGAGTTTCTTTCTTCTTATTATCCCACAAATAGCCTTACCTAAAAAGCCCACTATCTCTGCCTAGTGAGAGCTTAATTCTCAGCCAGTTACTGTCCATTTGTACAATTCCATTACCCACTGAGTAATCTCCAAAGTACATTCTACCAACCACTTAATAGTTATTAAATGAGATTTACTGTTAAGTGTAAAGCATTTTCCCAAATTCTTTTGTTCTCAAACTTCATCATTTCCCCTCTCTCAGAGGATGATCCAACTTCTACTTTACTGGGATAATTTTTTTTTGCTTTTTTGGAAGGTAATTGGGGTTGAGTGACTTGCCCAAGGTCACACGGCTAGTTTTTGTGTTAAGTGTCTGAGGTTGCATTTGAACTCAGGTCCTCCTGACTCCAGGACTAGTGCTCTATTCACTGCGCCACCTAACTGCCCCTTCCTGAGATAACTTAAGGCCATCAACCTCCTGTTACCTCCCTCAGTATTCTCACCTGTGTTTTCCTCTTTCATTTTAATTTCTTAGGACAGAAGTGTTTGTTCTTGCTAAAGCAAATCCCCTCTAACTTTATACTCTATTCCATCCCTTAGAGAAAGTGTGGTATAGTAAGTAGCCAAAACCTACCCTGCTTTCAAACTTCTCTATTACTGTCACAAGCCCCACCATCCTCCTGGTCATCCAAGCTCAAAGCCTCACTATTGTCCTCAATGATTCACTCCCTCTCAGCCCTCATATTCAATGCATTGCCAATCCCTGTCCATTCACAACATTTCTCATATATGTTTCTTTCTTTTTTTTTTAAAGCAATTGGGATTAAG
Source organism: Petaurus breviceps papuanus (assembly GCF_028583685.1). Taxonomy (NCBI): domain Eukaryota; kingdom Metazoa; phylum Chordata; class Mammalia; order Diprotodontia; family Petauridae; genus Petaurus; species Petaurus breviceps. Next base: position 2,875,281 of record NW_027187259.1, on the reverse strand, counting down.
TAACTTGCTCAAGGTTACATGGCCAGTTATTTCTGGGTGTGGTGTATATGTTTTTTTCTATCTACTGACATTGTCACCACCCTGGTGCAGGCCCTCATCTCCTCATGCCCAGACTATTAAAACAGCCCGCTTGTTGGTCTCCCTGCCTCAAGTCTTTCCTTGCTCCACTCTGTCTACTCAGCGTTTAAAGTAATCTCCCAAAAGTGCAGGTCTAGCCATGTCAAGTCCCTGCTAAACAAACCTCAGTGCCTCTATATTACCTAGAGGATCAACTAGAAAAGCCTCTGTTTAGCTTTAAAAGCCCTTTATAACCCGGCCCTTTCCTACCTTTCCAGGTTCTTATATAGTTTACTCCTCTCCGTGCAATCTTTGATCCAACTACTTTGGCCTTCCTGGAGTCCTCCCACACAACATTCTATCTCTGGACTCTGTGCCTTGACCCTGGCACACCTTAAACCATAATCCTAGGTGTCTCTTCTCCTTCACTGCCCAACTAGAGAAATCAATCTACATTCACTGCCTCCACTTCATCATCCAAGGCAATAAGCATTTATTAAACCCTTACTATGTGCCAGGCACTGTGGGTGTAGGGAGGAATACAAAGATGAGGAGAAAGAAAGGAGGTTAAGAGGTTGAGTGACACAGCTTGTAAATGTGTAAGGTCAGGTTTGAACTCAGGTCTTCCTGACTCCAAATCCAGGGCTCTATCTACTGCCTCACCTAGCTGCCTCTCAGGGCTTGGCTAGGATAGTTCTTTCCTCTCTGCTGCCAAACACAGAAATTCCTGATTCCTAATTAGCTCCATGGTTTTCTACAAGCCTCAAAGGGACAAGCCTCTGACTGACTCAGTCCAAGAAATCTAGGTTCTCAGTAATTATTGAGGTAGGGGGATAGGATCCCCTTCTTACAGTACAGTTTCTATTTCAGCCAACCCATTTTCATTCTTCCATCTCCTATTCCTAGGGCTTAGGCCTTTGTCCATGTTTCCTCTACCCCTTACTTGGACTAGACCACTCCCCTCCCCCCTAACCCTGCCAATCTCCATCTGTCCACGTCCTTCTCTTCAAGGCCCAATTCAAGATGGCATCTCCTCGGCAAAGACACATACCAAAAACTTGGCAGCAGGACTTTCTGTGGTAGCAACCATCACGCTTGCTTGACAAGTAAGTCAAATGTTTGCTAAGGTGCTTTCTGGGCTCCTTTAGTCTCCTTGTCATTGCAATTAATTTATTTGGTTTAACTTCTAGATGAAATTATGATGGCTGCATCAACCTCTTGTAACACACAGCTCTCTGGCCGTGCCGCCCCCTATCTATGATCTATGAAGCTGAATTTTTCACCTCATACATAAGACTCATTTATCCCTTGGCCCCATCTCATTCTACCTTGTGTACGTGTGGTGTCTCTCCATTGGACTGTGAACTCTTTGAGGGCTGAGACTGGGCCATTTCCCATCATCTTTCTCCAGAGCCTAGCATGGTAGAACTTGAGAAAGGCTTCATGGAATTGAATCTCAAATACAACTTGATGGCAAAGTTGTAACAACAAATGTGCCATGCCAGTAAGAGCAAGGGCATAAGGTCAAGAAACCTGGGTTCGAGTCCCAGCTTTCATACTGTCACCACAGCAAGTCATCTTCTCTGAGCCTCAGTTTCCTCATCTGTAAAGCCAGGATAATAATACTTTTACTATCTATCTTCCAGGCTTGTTGCAAGGAGATACAGAAACGTGCACTTCTGTCATTACACTCAGGGCAGCTAGGCAGCACTGCAGTGAATAAAGCCCTGGATTTAGACACAGGAAAACCTGAGTTCAAATGTGACCTCACGCATTTACAAGCTGTGTGACCCTGGGCAAGTCACTCAACCTCTGTCTTCCTCAGTTTCTTCGTCTGCAAAATGAGCTGGAGAAGGAAATGACAAACTGCTCCAGTATCTGCCAAGAAAACCCCAAATGGGGTCACAGAGAGTCAGACATGACTGAAATGAGTCAACAACAACAACCATCATACTTAGTGAAAAGAATCATTTGAGTAACAGTGAATGGAGCTCACTAAAAAGACCCTTCTCTTTTTTTTTGGAGGGGGGAGGGCAGGGCAATTGGGGTTAAGTGACTTGCCCAAGGTCACATGGCTAGTAAGTGTTCAGTGTCTGAGGCCAGATTTGAACTCAGGTCCTCCTGACTCCAGGGTCACTGTTCTATTCACTGCGCCACCTAGCCGCCCCCAAGACCCTTCTTTTCTTTTTTTTTAAGCAATCAGGGTTAAGTAACTTGCTCAAGGTTACATGACCAGTTATTTCTGGGTGTGGTGCTAAGTGTCTGAGCCCGGATTTGATCCCCAGGTCATCCCGACACTGGAGCCGGTGCTCTTACTCGCGACCCTTATTTTCTTAAAGCACCAACTTAGCAAACCAAGTACTCGGCCAACTGAAAATAATTCTGTAGCGAGATATAAACTGTTCTACTGATAGTAGATTTCACCAGAATTCAAATATTTGAGCCTCACCTAATTTATCTATTGCTAATTAGTTGACAGCTATGTATGGCATGGTGGACTGTGGGTCTAGGAAACCTAGATTTGAATACTGGCTGCTATACTTTCCAGCTTTGTGACCCTGGGCAAGTCACTTCCTGTCTCTGAGTCATAGTTTCCTCATGTGTAAAATGAGGGTGACCATATTTGACCTGTCTGCCTCCCATGGTTGTGGTAAGGAGAGAATTTTGTAAATCTGAAAGTGACTAAGAGATAGGAGCTATTCTGGAGATTTTCAGTATTTGGGGGAGCGTTGCTTTGACTACCCATCTCTCTAGTGCTCCCACCTGTTGATTTTTCTATCGGGAGTGAATTTCATCAGACAACAGCAGATATCATCTCTAATTCTGTGACACCTTCCTGACACACTTGTTTTAGCAAACTTCAGATCTTTCTTCCGTCTCTAATTTAAATGTGTCGCATTTGGCTAACAAATATTCAGCATTCAAATATACCAATAACTTTTATTTAGATTTCAAATCTCAGAGGTAAATAACGTGTCAGGATTGAGCTTTAAGGCAAAGTGGAGATTTTCATTTCACCGTTCGCATATGAAAATCATGCCTTTCAGCCCTATCTTTTTTTAACGAGGGAAATAAGGTTGATGCAAATGATAACCAAGAAAAATATTTATAGCAGCATTTTTTTGTAGCAGCAAAGAATTGCTAAAGTGGGTCCACATCGATGGGGGAATTGCTGAATAAATTTTGTGATGTGAATATAATAGAATATTATCATACTGTAAGAAACGATGAATATGAAAGATTCAAAGAGATTGAGAATATTTGCAGAAGCAGTAGGATAATGATCAGATTGCTAGGCTTAGACTCAGCCAGGTGTGCGTTCAAGTTGTGCCCCCAACACTTGTTGGCTGATTGACTATGGCAAGTCACTTAACCCCTCCTGAGCCTCAGTTCCCTTATCTGTAAAATGACAGGGTTGGACTCTATGGTTCTTTCCAGCTCCAAATTCATTATGTGATGATACAGAATGAAGGAAACAGGAGGACCAGAACATGTGACACAATGGCCCTGAAATGTAAAAGAAAACAGCTCCAGAATAGCTCTAGGGCTTAAAGCCATGCTATGACCAATGTGGCTCTCAGAAGAATGATGGTGGGTAAAGCATGCACAGAGAGAGCAGGGTACAGGGCAAAATGAAGCACGCACTGTCCAATGCCAATGCATTCATTTGCACCGCTCAACTCTTTGTCTAAGGGAGGCTTCTGTTGGGTGTATTGGTTAGTGAGAGGGAGGTCATTGGGGAGAGAGTCACACACACATATATATATACACATACACACACACATCAAGAAACCATTTCACAAATGAAAAGAGGAGAAACTCAAAGTAACATGCTTCCATATACATTCACTGACAACAAAAAGCAAACTTGAAATCACAGGACAGAGGATTAAAAAAAATCCCTTGAGAAACCCTCTAGCCTATGGCCACAGAGGACTAGCCCTATCCACCATCCTAAGAGCTGATGGAACATATTAAAGAATCCCAAGCTCTCTGATGACACAGGCCAGTTGGCTCCACCCATCTTCTTGTGGTGATCTATGAGACAACGTGGCAGACTTTTTGGTGTGTTGGTCCTGGAGTCAGGAAGGCTTGGGTTCGAATCCCACCTTTGACACTTATGCTATCTGTGCTCAGATTCTTCATCAGTAAAATGAAGGGGTTGGACTCAATGGCCTTCTAAGGTGCCTTCCAGTTCTGTATCTATGATCCTCTATAAAATGGGGAGATGATGGAAAAACTGGAAGAGGTTCAAATGAGATAACCTGGTGTAAGATGCTTTGCACATTTGAAAGTCCTATGTAAGCACCAGCTGTTATCTCCCAGAGCTGAGCATCTACGCTATTGATTAAGCTCTCCAGGGGTTAGAGCGGAGTGTCCCTTTGATTAGGGCAGTAGCTAACCCAGTGGAGGGTTTAACAACTGTCATCATCACTAGATCTTTTCATTCTAACATGGATCTGCTCTTGAGCTGTACTTTCAACCTATTCCGACTTCTATTCCTTAGCGAAAAGAAAAGAGTTCAACACTAGCCTTTCTATAATTGTCTTTCAGATGGTAAAGCCTATTATTAAGTCATCCTGCAGGCCTGCCTAAGCCATCCTGATTCTTTTAAGCATTCCCCATTGGTTTCAGTTTCCAACCCTTTCATCACCCCCAACACTCTCCTCAGAATCTAGTTATGAGAAGTCAAAAGGGAGAGCGGGAAAACGGCTTGTCGGCCGAATGCTGCTCGAACATCTTGCACCTGCACTGGGTGACAATGAGAACAAGGTCTTTAATGAGCCAGATGTCACCAGCATGGAAGGCGCTACCTGTGCGAGCAGCCTCAAGGGAGCAGACTCCTGACAGGATGACACAATCAGGGGTCCGGCTTCCCTCTGTGTGTGCCCGTAAACTAACAAAACAACAACAGAAAGGACAGGAGAATGAAGAAACCCTCCTGAATGGTCTCCAGGGGAACAGCAACTCAGAAGAAATGAACAAACATAAAAGAGGCCCAAAGACAGTAAACACCCCAAACAGAAAGACCCCCAAAATAAAGCCAAGGAAGCTCCCCAAAGAAGGGAGGAGAAGGGATCGTCCCCATCTCCCCCTTCCTCCACCCCACAGGGTAACTGGAGACAGGAAACAGGGCATACTTAGCCTTGCTGCTGCTCTGAGCTCCCAGCATCAGGAGAGTTTCCAGCCTGCTTTGAAAGGCTAACCTAACCTGGATGGATAACTTTAGAAACCCTATTAACTCTTTCAAATCACAGCTGCTAGCGTCTTCCTTTCTGTAGGGCAGTTAGGTGGCCCAGTGGATGCAACACTGGCCCACAGTCAGGAAGACCTGAGTTCAAATCTGACCTCAGACAGACCCTGGGAAAGTCACTTCATCCTGTTTGCCTTGATTCCTCATCTGTCAAATGAGCTAGAGAAGGAAATGGCAGACCACTCCAGTATCTTTGCCAAGAAAACCCCAAATGGGGTCACAAAGACTCAGAAATGCTTGAAGAATAACCTTATTTCCCATCTACTCTATATGCATCTTCTACACACACACACACACACACCAAAATGACAACTGAATCTGTGGGAGCTAATGGGATTACCAAACTAAATAGTATAAAGGAAAACTAGAAAAGAGCTTAGGTCAGAGACCTAGGGTTAGTGGGCATAACATGGAGGAGGCTCCAGCAAAGGATTCTGGGAAGGTGGCTACAGGTTGGAACAGAACCAAAAAAGAATAGTGTCACCAAACATAGAGAGGAGAGAGTATATGGGAGAAGAATGTAATTGAGAGTATCAAAGGCCATTAGGTTTGGCATTCAAGAAATCATTCATGATTTTAGAAAGGGCAGTTTCAGGCAACCAATGAGGTCAGAAGTCAGACTGCAGAAGGTTTAGAAGAGAATGAGAGACATTGGACCTGGTTTAAACAGGGAATGACATACACACTCAAGTGGGTATCTCACCCTACAGGAAAGTAGGGGGGTAGTGGATGTGAGGGGGATGATAGAAGGGAGAGCAGACTGGGGCAGGGGGGAGTCAGAAGCAAACACTTTTGAAAAGGGACAGGGTCAAAGGAGAAAATAGAATAAGTGGGGGGCGGGATAGGATGGAGGGAAATATAGTCTTTCACAATATGACTACTATGGAAATGTTTTGCATAACTACACGTGTATAACCTATATTGAATTGCTTGTCTTCTCAGTGGGGCTGGGTGAGAAGGGAAGAAGGGGGAGAATCTGGAACTCAAAGTTTAAAAAAAATGTTAAAAAAAATTATTTTTACATGCAACTGGGAAATAAGATATACAGGCAATGGGGTATAGAAATTCATGTTGCCCTACAAGAAAATAAGGGGGAAGGGGGGAAGGGGAGGGATAGGGGGATATAAGAGAGGGCAGACTGGGGGAAGGAGTAATCAGTATGCTTGCCCTCTTGGGGTGGGGGTAGGGGAGAGATGGGGAGAAAACTTGGAACCCAAAATGTTGTGGAAATGAATGTTGAAAACTAAAAATAAATAAATAAATTCTGGGGTGGGGGGAGAAGACAATGAGAGGAGGGGAAGTGGAGGCACCAGCTGTAGGCTGCCTTCTCAACAAGTGCCCCAAAAGAGAAGAGAAATAAGGGGTGATAGCTAGCAGGGATGAACAGATCAAGTAAGGGTTTTTAAGGATGGGGAAAAAAGGGGTGTGTGTATAAGAAGATACTGAAGATTAGTGAGAGAATGGCAACGACAGGAGAAGATGGGATGGAATGGGATCCATTGTGCATGTTTCTGCCTTGGCAAGGACAAGGGGCACCTCTTTACATGACACAGGAGTGAAGGTGGAGACAGTAGGGGAAGACATGTGAGTGACATGAGATGGGGAGGAGAGGAGAGGAGGAGGAGCCCTTAGGAAATGCCCAGAAAGGCTCCACTATTTTATCATCCACTCCTAGGTCTTGGTTGATTGGTTTTGGTTGTTTTTTAATTGATATACGTGAGAAAAAACAATCTTCAGTCTATTTTGGATAAAATCTGTCAGAGACACATATATTAGTGTACAGTACATTTTCCTCCTATACATCTGACTGCTCTTTCTCAGCCTACTTCATTGGCTCATCCTTCAGATCATGCTTCCTAACTGCAGGTGTTCCTCAAAGCTCTTTCTAAGGCATCCTATTCCTCTCTCTAGACCATCTCTTCATGTGACCTAATCAGTTCCCATGGGTTAACTCTCATGTCCATGTTGAGGACTCCCAGATCTATAGATCTAACCCCAATCTCTTCCCTGAGTTTTCAATCCTACATCACCAATTACCTATTGGACATCTCAAACTGGATGTCATTGACGCACGGTCAACATGTACAAAATGGAAGTCATCATCTCCCCCCTCCAATTCTGCCCTTGTACAAATTCCACTAGTTTTTCTGCCAGAGTCGCCATCCCTCTACTCTCCCAGGTTCCTTCCTAACTCTGACATCAATTCCTCATGCTCCCTTGCCCTACAATGCAATCTTTTGATAAATCTTATTGCTTCTACCTCCATAACATCTTTCACATCTATCCTCTTGTCTCTCTTCATCCTGATGCCACCTCAATCCAGGCTTTTATCAGTTTTTGCCTTGATTATTAGAATAGCCTTCAAATTGATTTCCCTGCATCATTTCCCCCCACTTCAGCCTAACCTCTACATTGCTGCCAAACTGATTTTCTTTAAGCACAGACCATATCGCTCCTCTCCTCAATAAACTCCAATGGCTTCCCATTGTCTCCAGAATCAAATGGCATTTCCTCTATTTAGCTTTTAAAGCTTTTCATAACCTTGACCCCAACCTATCTTTCCAGGCCCTGTCATATATTAATCTTCCTCTTGTACTCTGCAATTCGGTCGATCTGCTCTGCTCTCTGTTTCTCACAAATAGCACTCCGTCTCCATCTCTATCCCCATCCCCTTGCCTTCTCACTGGCTACCCTCATGCCTAAAATGCATGCTTTTAGCACCTTTGGCCCATAGACTCCCTCTCTGCCTTCAATGCATACCTCAAGCACCTCTTACCCATGATCTCTTTTTGGGCCCCTTCAACTGCTAGTGCCTTCCTTTTCACACTCCCTTGCCATTATCTACACTGTACTTATTTCCTTTCTATTTGTTCTGTACACACTCACACATGTCCTTGTAGTCTTCCCTTTTCACATAGAAGCTGTTGGAAAGCAGGTTGTTTCATTCTCTGCCTCCACGTTGTGCCTGACACTAGATGCCTAATAAATATTTGGTGATTGACTTGGTGATTGAGGTTATGGCCAACTCAGTTCCCTCCTCTAATCCTAGAAGCCTCGGATTCAAGCAATATGGTTTTTTGGTCTTTAGTTTTCAAAAGGGACCAATGACATCATGGAGTGATGTCTTGACTTGCTCGTGAATTGTGTTTAAGTGAGGCACAGTTGCACAAGGTGTCCAGCTCGCTCTTCCTTCCACAGTCTTCCAAGTCCTGTGGCAGAACAAAAGTCAGGATGCCTGGTGATGGCCCAGGATATAGTGGATGACTTTGGTGTCTTTGACGTCTGACCAAAATCTAAGGACTCCACAGCACTTGCTTCAGCGTCTTCACGGCCATAGGAACAAAAGCTGCTGGGGAAGAAAAAAAAACACCTGCCCATCCTGCTGGGGAAAGTCTTCACGTGTTTGAGGTAGAGACCCCCAACTCACCAACAGGTTTGAGACTTGTGGTTACCCTCATCCTGCTTTAGCCTGTTTGCTGACGTGGTCTTACCAGGCTGTGGCCATTGAGCTTGCTACAGCTTCTCGGAGTCACAGGTGAGAGGTGGATAATAGGCAGACAGCAAAGGTGGGATGAGCAGCTCTGAAAAGGGCCCGGCAAACCCTCACACCAGAGGTGCTAGTCCCCCTAAATGCCCCAGACACCCCTGACTCAAGCAATAGTCCATTCACATTCTCTAGTCATCGGGGAACAAAGATAATGAAATTTCACAGCAATCAAAGAACAAAGGAACATTTTTGCAGTATGGTGTTTCGACTGTTTACCAAAGGCACCAATAATCTGGGCACACCCTTGGAGAAGACAGGCCTTCTTAGAACACATAAAGCACTCTCTCTCTTAATCCGGCTTGTCATTCTATTCCCACTCCCCAGGGTCTCCACCCTGGGCCTTTATGATCTTCTTCCTCTGAGGCCTACCACTCACACTACCTCCACATGCAGAAGCCAGCAAGCTCGATTTGTCTTGGGCCCATTCCAGGTCACTCTCAGAGGCTCACTTATCTGCATCGGTTCTGGCATTGCTATTGGCTCCCCTTCCTATTGACTGTGTAATTCCAGGGTGGAAGAAGTTGCTTACTATTATTTCTCATTGGATTTCTTGAGCATTATTAGGTCTGGTAAAATGTCGGATTTTTGTTGGAGGAGGTATATGGGATCTGGGCAGACTGCCTCTGTCCAGGCAGTCTGTAGTTATTTGGTACTTTGTAGCCATTATCTTGGCCAGAAATCTGAGGTTCTTTCTCTTTAAGACACTGTTAGACTCTGGAGCTGTCAGTCATTTTTTTTTAACTGAAATTTTTAATGGTACTCAACTTAAAAATTGGTCAAGACATTCTTCAGCTATAGGCTTCAAGAGTCAATGTATTCAGGCAGCCACTAGGTGGCACAGTGAATAGAGCACCGGCCCTAGAGTCAGGAGGACCTGGGTTCAGATTCGGCCTCAGACACTTAACACAAAAACTAGCTGTGTGACTTTGGGCAAGTCATTTAACCCCAATTACCTCCAAAAAGCAAAAAACGACAACAAAAAAGAGTCAATGTATTCATTTTCCTTCTTCCTGTTACTGTCCAGGGTTCCGGCCATCCTCAGCTCCTCACCCCACATATCCAATCCGTTACCACATCCTGTCATTTATACCTACACAACATCTCCTGTGTTTGTCCTCATCTCTCAGCTCATACTGCTGCTATCCCAGCACTGGTCCTCATCCCTTGTACCCCTGCAATCGTTGTTTAATTATTCTACCTGCCTCAGGTCTTATCCTGCTGCATTCATCCCTACTCAGCTGCTAAAGTGACCATGCCACAACCCTACTCAATAAATTCTACTGGCTTCCCATTACCTCCAGAACTTAATATAACATTCCTCATTTGGCACTGAAAGCCAACTTGGCCCCCTTCCCACCTTTCCCAGTTTTCTTAACATTTCCCCCAATCGTCAACATAGTAAGCATTTAATAAATGCTTGCTGATTGATTGATTGCTTCAAGGGAATCAAGGAGATTATTAGTATCACATTAATCCTAGTGTAAGGGGAGTGAGTATTACATATATCCAGACTCAATTAATATAATATATAATACTCTACACCCTGATCATCTTTATCACACTTTATCAGTTGAGTTACAGAACTAACCAATCATCAGACATGTAAAATAAGTATGAACAATTCTGAGCCATGGCTACTGAATCCATCAACTAAAGGCAGAAACTAGACGCAAACAACCTACTTAATCCACTTGAGATGAAAAGTGCTTCAAAGCCATTGGATGAAATCAGATAACAACATATATCGAAATTTGTTGAAATAATTATACACATCTCTGAGAATATATGTATTGTAAAAGGACATTCCAGAAGGAACTTTCTGGCAGTTTCTTTAAGAGTTAAGCTTCAGGTAAGGGGGCATTGATAGAATGGTAACTGTCCCTAGAAAAGCAGTGGCTGATGGAACATCTGCCTTAGGAGTCAAGGATAAACTAAGGACAAACCAAGGATAAGAATCCTCAGCATTCCACAAGAATGCTAACTTTTGGTGCCCAAGAGAGTGATATATACCAAAGGGGAACTTTCTAAGGGCTCCGGGCTCCACAGAGGGAGAAAGGACTTCCAACTACATGTGTTCTCAAAGTTTGAGCTTACTTTGTCCTGGACTCTAAGTATTTGTGGGAGAACATATAAAATATATTTTATATCAATTATGTTTACTATACCACCTTGTAAATACCCCTTTCTAAAAGCATATTAACATATTAACAGGTGGATTGATAATTAATGGGGAGCACACCACTGGGGACTCAGGAGAAATATTACTAGAAGACTACCCCTACCCCCTCTAGGCTATCCCTAGAATGCCCTTTGGGACCCAACTTGCCTATAGGAAAGAGAACTGAGAATGTGAACCCAGAGAGAATTTAATTTAATTTAGCTTCATTTTTGCAACACAAGAACCTAGTGCTGTAGGTTTCCACATTTACATATAAATGCATAATATGTATATTTATATATGCACACGTATATGTATCTATGTGTGTGGGTACATATATAATACATACACACCTAAATATATACACATATATACATATATGTGTATATCTCAAAGTGAGGAAAAATCAGACCAGACAAAGCCAGACAAAATAAAACCAAAACCAAAAACCTTATTATGTACAACAGTTTGAAATAACCTAAAGTTTTCCCAGAATGCCCTCAGCTCTAAAAATGTGGCTTGAAGACAAGCTAAATAAACATAGTTAAGAAGGACTATGAACATAGTTCTTTGTTTGCCCTTGCAGTCCATATTTAAATGATGCATACAACAAGCTCAAGCAACTAATTATTTAATTAAATGCTGGGAAAATTTTCAGTCAAAAAAGGCAATTACCAGGAGTTCCCAAGAGTCTTCCAATGTTTTTAAACGAAGTAACTATAGCATCTAGTGGTATGGCACCTGGCCAACAGCCCCGAAGTTGGCAAATTGGTGTCCTCCCTGAGCTTCAGGTTTTCCTGGGGAAATTAAGCACACTTAGTTGGTGCGCTGCCTCTTCCTTCCCTGGCCCAAGGCCTCAGGGATACTAATTCTAATACTAACCACTTCCATCCCATATATCATGTCAGTTGAGGCTCACGACAGCCCCAAGAGGTAGGCAGGAATGGAAGACCTACTGCCTTATTTGCATTGAGAAGCAGTGCTGATGTTGATAGACAGTGGGCTGGATTTGAATTCGGGAGATATGGCTTCCAATTCTACCTCAAACACTAGCTGTATGACCCTGGCCAAGTCATTTAGCATGTCTGGGTCTCCATTACCTCATAGGGTTGTCTATCTGTGCTTTGTAAACTATGGGTCTCGACACACAGGGTCGTGACCCTGAAGGGGTCATTTACTAAAAGCTTAAGTAGCCCTAGACTCTACATTTGTAGTTAGAAGGGATCTTTAGAGGCTATTCATTTAACAGATGAGGAAACTGAGGCACAGAGTGGTTAAGTGACTTGTCTTGGGTTATATAGTTAATAAGTGTCTGAGGTAGAATTTGAACCTGGGTCTTCCTGACTCCAAGTCTAGTGCCATATCCACCACACCATTTGAGGATCAAACAAGATGATATATGGAAAGCACTTTGACCCTTTAAAGAAATATCTAATTGTGAGGTGTTATTTCAGAAACTGAGGCTATATCGGAACCAAGAAAAACCCAGTATAACAGAGAAATTCAATTAACTTGTTTTGTTGTTCAGTCATTTCCAACTCCTTGTGACCCCATTTGGGGTTTTCTTGATGAGATACTGGAGTAGTTTGCCATTTCCTTCTCCAGTTCGTTTTACAGATGCAGAAACTGAGGCAAATAGGGTAAAGTGACTTGCCCAAAGTCACCCAGCTGGTAAGTATCTGAGGCCAGATTTGAACTCAGGAAGATGAGTCTTTCTGACACCAGGCAGGGCAATGCAGGCCCCCTGCACTGCTTAGCTGTTTAATCTATTGTAATACTAAAGAAAATTTATTTGAGTAACTTTTTATTTTGAAGAATAAAAGAGAAGAATTTCCTAAGCTTTTACAATGTGGCCAAGCACTGTGCTAAGTTCTGGGAACACAAATGCAGAAACAAGATAGTCCCTACACTGCGAATGGGGGGAAATCACACTTACAGGAAAGATTGGGGTCTGGGGAGCTCCAGGGATGGGGAGTGGAACAATGGGCAGTCCACTGGCATGCCCTTTGCAGAGGCATCAGTGATTTAATTACAGTTGTAGTGAGGCCATGCAGTTGGATTGATGGCTTTTGTTTTTGTCGCCCATTTCTCAACATCTACCCCACCAACGAATCTTCCCGTACAGGTCTGACAAACCAATCTAAATAACCCCTGACTCTGCCAACACACCTCCCACCCACCCACAGACCCTCACCTCTGTGCCAAGAAGAGGGATGGCATTCTCATCCACTCTCCTGTACCAAGGTTATAATTAGTCAGCTGGCATTGCCAGTTCCTTCTGTTTAGTAGGTGTTTAATAGATGTTTGTCCTAAGTCTGGCTGCCTCTTCACGTTGTTTGCCTTTGCGTCACTGTAATCATTGGGTGGTTTTCACCTGATTCCCTTTGCTTCGGCCTTCAAGTGTTTCCAAACTTCTCTGCAGTCCTCACGTCTGTCATTTCTTTTCTTTTCTTCTTTTTGCTTTTTGGAGGGCAATTGGGGTTAAGTGACTGGCCCAAGGTCACATGGCTAGTTTTTGTGTTAAGTGTCTGAGGCCGGATTTGAACTCAGGTCCTCCTGACTCCAGGGCCGGTGCTCTATTCACTGTGCCACCTAGCTGTCCCTACATCTATCTTCTTAGCACACAGTAGTATTTCATTACTCTCAGGTCAGTAAGTTGATAAACATCTATTAAATGCCTACTCTGTGCCAAGCACCGGGCATGCCCATTCCATAATTTGTCACTATGAATGATTTGGCATTTTTGAGACCTTTCTTTATGTCTTTGATCTTCTTGAGATATGCAGCCAAGAGTGGGATCACAATGCCAAAGGCTATGAACAATATACTGATTCTTCTCATGGAATTCCAAATTGTTTTCAAGGATCAGTTGGACCATTGATTTGACTGACTCAAAAACAACAACAAGCCAGCAACTGTGTTTGCTATTTTGTCTGCTAAGGTTGCATGGCCACGTTTAGACACAGTCTTTAGTTTAAAAGCATTACAGGGTTCAAAGGTGACCCAAAGGGGAACAGAAGTCTATACGATGAGTGGGTATTCCTAATGATGACACGCAGGAAAAGGGGCACGAGGCATAACAGAATCAAGAATACAAATGAATGACCGGAACGGGAGTGCGGTAACATAGCAAGAGCGAACAGTATGAGGCCTGCATTATTGTTCATGAAATTGGGGAGGGAGACAGTTAGGTGATGTGGTGAATGGAGTGCTGGAGTTGGAATCAAAAGACCTCAATTCAAATCCTACCTCAGACACTTCGAAACTGTGTGACCTTGAAAAAAGTTACTTAATTTCTCTATGCCTCAGTTTCCTCATCTGTAGGAGATAACCATAACAGCCTCACAGGGTTTTTGTGAGGATTACATGAGATACTATTCATAATGGGCTTCCCAACCTTTGAGGGCTATATAATGTTGGCTATTTTTATTATTATCTTGTGGAGAGGATTTGTGGACATATTTTAAAATTATTCCTATCAGATGGACTGCAATCTGCACAGGCAGAAAGAGTACCCATACCAGTGAGATCTCAGAACTACTCAAACATAAAACCATAATTTAAGGCACAAGCTTTCTAGGTAATGACCTGGTGAAATTTATCTTTATCATTCAATGGAACTTGGGACATGAATGACATGACGGTTACAGTCAGAAAAATTCATTGTCCTTAGAAATGTAGCTAAGTAAGGCTAGGACACCAAGGTGTAACCTAGACATTAATTCTTTTCACTTTGCAGTAGTCATGACTTTGCTTTTGCTCAATGATTTCTAGCTACACAAATTACTTAGACTGTGTGTTTTTAAGGACCATATCAATACTGTATACCTTTTTAAAGAAGAAATCCCTTATCAGTTCTATATAATATGCATATTGTGCCTACTTACATCTCTGGGGTAGTGGCACAGTGGATAGAGTGCCAGGCCTGGAGTCACAGAGACCAGAGTTCAAATCTGGCTTCAGACACTCACTAGCTGTGTGACCCTGGGCAAGTCACTTTACCCTGTTTGCCTTAGTTTCCTTACCTATAAAATGAGATAGAGAGGGAAATGGCAAACCATGCTAGTATCTTTTCTAAGAAAATCCCAAATAGGGTCACAAAGAATCTGAAACGACTGAACAACAACATTTACATCTTCGTTTAGGATAAGCATTGACCTTCTCCAGGTGAAACAGGCCACTGACATCTCAGCTCCCAGTAAATTGAGTTGAAATAGAAAATAAATGCAGAAAGGAGGAAATAATAACTCTCTTTTCCTTTCAATTTAAATTTACTAAAACAAAAGGCCTAGGTTCAAATCCTCACTGCATTCTTTATGGCCAAAGTGATCTTGGATAACTCACTTAAACCTCTTTGGTTTGTAGTTTTCCTATCTATAAAATGGACAAATTGGATCAAAAACCTCCCAAGATAGCTTCTAGCTCTAAATTCTATGATTCTTACAAGCCTAAAGATTCCAGTCAATAAGACCTCATCTACAGGGGCTGCTAGGTGGCGCAGTGACTAGGGCACTGGCCCTGGAGTCAGGAGGACCTGAATTCAAATCCAGCCTCAGATACTTAATACTTAGTAGCCATGTGACCTTGGGCAAGTAATGTAACCCCAATTGCCTTGCCTTCCCCCCTCCAAAAAAAAAGCAAAAAAAAATAAGACCTCATCATAGATGAATCACTGTAGTATCCAATGGTGTAGACCAAGGGCATTAAACTCAAATAAAGACAGATCCCTGAGGGTTGCAGACTGACATAGAAAACTACAAATTAGCATTATCTGTGTCACATTATATTTTTATTTATTTTGTTAAACATTACCCAATTATATTTTAATCTGCTTCTGGTTTCACTCAGGAGTTTTGTAGGGGCTATGAGTTTGATGCCTCTGGTGTAGACTATTGTGTGTGGGTGGGTGGGGGGGCTGTGATTTCATTGGTATGGGAAGTTACCCACGTGAAAATTCTCTCTGCCAATGCAGCTCAGCAGCTTGATCTGTAATCAGTACATAATCGTAGAGAGCTGTCTGGGGCAATCAGAAGTTGGGAGGTACCCAGGGCAGATGGCTAGGCTAGGTCAGAAATCAAACTTGAACCTGGGTCCTCCTGACTCTATCCAATATGCCACTCTGCCTCTCATTGCCCTTTCATCCCTCTAAATTATATTTTTCCTTGAGCCTGGAGAGAAGATTACTGGAGAAAAAGGTTGGCAGAACCATTTCTGATGATCCTGGCACAGGAGAATGGTTACCTCTACCCCTTCATCTGAGGTTTGGGGCAACTGTCATTTGCTGTAGCAAGGCCATATATCAGGAGAAAGGGATGGCATCTAGCCACGTTTAGGTGCCCTGTTTTAGCTTCCTCTCTACCGTTCCAATTCAGATCTCCAACAGGAAGAACAGAGGGGTTAGGGATGACTGGGGACCACATGAAGAGATACAGGCCCCATGATCAGTGTCAGTTAGAAGACTTGGCTTCGTGAGGAGAGCTTCAAAGCCTGAAGCGACAGAAATGGTCCATCTAGGGCCTGAGAATGGGTCAAATGACACTGCCCCTATTTCTTCTTTGCCACCAGCAGTGGTTGGGTGTGGTTAAGATTCCTCCTGACTACACCCAGAAGGAGGGAAGAAAATGATAAGGGAGCTACAAAAGGGTTGAAGGTGTATGTTTCCATGTAGGAGTATTTGGCAGAGTTTTAATTTCACTCAATTCTATGTACAATAAACTATGTGATCATAGCTTGTTAAGGCTCTGAATACTCGCCAGTGGGTGACAGAGTAGATACCAAATAGGGTGAGAACTAGATTCAGAGAGCAAATCCCATGATCTCGTATTTGAAAATGCTGAATAATGCTTCATTGCATCTCCTAGACTAATTTTGGGACAAGAAAAAAATTGATCAAAGTCGTTTGAAATGTGTATGGTACAGGGGAGAGGGTGATGGAGTTGGAATCAGTGGACCTGGGTTCAAATCCTGCCTCTGCCCAGTAATATCTTGTGACACTGGGAAAATCACTTCATCTCTCTAGGGTTCAGGACTGAAATAAGAGCGATGGACTAGCTGGCCTCCAGGTCTCTTGCATCTCTAAATCTATGACCTTTTCCTTTGGAAGGACATGAACTAGGTGCCTTTCTTTTGGAGAAGTGGGAAGAGGGGCACCCAGATATAAAGCAGCTTTGGCATTAGCTTCATGTCCTCTGGTCAGCAGGCTCCTAGGAGAAGGTACCTAATAAAAATCTAGTACATAAGCCAGAGAACTAGCAAGGTGACATAAGTATAGTGCCCCCTGGTGGTCAAATCTGATATCGCACCCAGCTATCAAGCAAATGACTTTGCTTGATCATTTAAGCAACACATTGACTTTCTATAGGATTAAGGATCTCAGGACTATAAATTTAGAGCTAGACAAGATCTTCAAGGTTATTATCATAGATCTCCACCTTTCATGGCTGAAGTCCATCTACACTAGGGGCCTTCCTTTCCTCCCCTCTCACTCTCTTCTAAACCCTCTGGAGTCTGGCTTTGAATCTCATCACTCAACTGAAACTTTCCTCCCCTCCCCCTCAACCCCCATTCACTGCCCCCACCTCCAACCTCTGCCAGAAGTTACCCAAGACCCCTTGATTCCCAGTCTAATGACCTTTTCCCATCCCTCATCCTTCTTGATCTCTCCACAGTCTTGATACTGCTAATCACCTTCTCTTCTTTGTATACTCACTCTCTCTTCCTTGGGTTTTCATTACACTGCTCTCCCTTAGTTCCTCTCCTTTCCATCGGACCAGACAGCTCCTTCTAAGTCTCCTTTGCTAGTTCTTCATCCCTACCACCCATGTCTACTAAGGATGGGCATCCTCTAAGGCCCTCTGCTCTTTTTCAATTTTAGTTTCTCACTTGGGGATCTCATCAGCTCCCATGGATTCAATGATCATCTCTATGCTGATGTTCTTATATCCAGCTCTACTTTCTCTCCTGAGCTACAGTCATAAATCATAAATGGTCTATTTTCCACAAACTGTATGTCCTCTAGGCATCTCAAACTCCATGCGACCAAAACAAAACTCATTATCTTCCCTTCCCTCAACCCAAATATAACCCAAACTTCCCTGTTATTATTGAGGGCACCTCCTCCCATACCATCCTGGAATCCTCCCAGTCTCCTAGGCTCAAAACCTCAGTGTCATCATCATCCAACAAAACCAATCTGGTGCCAAATATTGCCATTTCTCTGTCATCGATATCCTCTGTTCTCTACTCATAGCTACTAGGCCCTTATCATCTCTCACCTGGATTCTTACAATAGCCTTCTGCCTTACCTCAAGTCTCTCCTCATACAAATACATGCCCCACTCAAGTGCTAAAGGGATTCTGTTAAGGTACAAGTGTGACCATGTCACTGCCCTACTCAATAAACTCTAGTGGCTCCCTCTGATCACCAGGAACAAACATAAATATTCTCTTTGGTATTTTAAACCCTTCATAACGTGACCCCTTCACACCTTTCTAGCCTATACTTGACTCCCCTCTGTGTGCTGTATGAACCAGCCACTCTCACCTACTGGCCATTCTTAACACACATTTTTAACATACCATGTCTCAACTCCATGCCTCTGCACTGGTTCTCCTCTAGGACTGGGATGCTCTACCTCCACCTTATGTTCTCAGAATTCCTTCAAGACTCAACTCAAAGTCCACCTTTCCCTATTCCCTCTACCCACCCACTGCAAGATTCTGCTTTCTGAAATTACCTCCCATTTGCCCCGTATATATCTTGGCTATATGTAGTTGTTTGCATGTTGTCTCCCATATTAGAACATAAGCTCCTTGAGGGTAGGGACTATATTTTTTACCTTTCTCTGCCTCCCCAGGGCACAGAGCCTGACAAACAGTAGGTGTTTAATAAATGTTTCTTGACCAACTGATCTGGCATCACCCCTTTATTTTATGAAGGCACTGCTTTAGCCACACAATTAAAGGCATCCCATGTCAGGGGAAGGAGCTGATGTGATAAAATACATGATATTATATTAAAAATGTGTTAATGATATTGTAATAATAACCACTTAGCTACTCTGATCAACACAATGATTCAAGAGAATTTCAAAGGACCCATGATGAAAAATGTCATTTACTTCCAGAGTGAGAACTGATGAACTCTGAGTGCAGATTGAAGCATATTTTTTTTTCATTTTACTTTTGCTTTTTTACCCCTGCAACATACTTAAAATGGAAATATATTTTTCATGACTATATTTCTTTGCTTCTCCATAGGTGGGAAAGGGGTTGAAGGAAGAGAGAATTTGGAACTGAAAATAAAAATGTGTTTAAAATTTTTAAAATTAAATATATTCCATTAACTTAAAAAAATACATGTTAGAGAGTTTCAAAACAAAGTACCATGTGAGGCCAGAAAGGAGGGAGTAGTTGCAAATATGGAACATGAGGGAAGGTTTCATGGAGGATTTGGTTTGGATTTTAAGGAATGGTAAAATTCAACAGGTGGAAAAAGATGGGGAAAGGAAGACATTCCAGGCACAGGTAACACCTTCAGCAAAGGTATGGAGGTGGATAAATGCAGGGACAGTTGGAAATACAATTTGGCTGGAGCTTTGAGTGTATGGAAGAGAAAAACAAGAGATAAGGTCCTGGGGTGGCTAGGTCGCACAGTGAATAGAGCACCAGCCCTGGAGTCAGAAGAACCTGAGTTCAAATCTGGCCTCAGACATTTAATACTTACTAGTCATGTGACCTTGGGCAAGTCACTTAACCCCAACTGCCCTGCCTTTTCCCCTCTAAAAAGCAAAAAAAAAAAACCCAAATAAACAAAAAAAACATCCGAAGAGATAAGGTCCTAACCACAGCATGTCAGAATTAGGACGGACCCACTCTCAAGGGGTATCTGCTCCAACCTGTACCTGAGCAGGATTCCACTGGGCCTTGGCCTGAAGACCTCCAGTAATGGGGCAACTAACCACCTGCTGAGGCAACCCATTCTGATGTGAACAGCTCAGATTATCATAAGGTTGGGTCTGACATCAAATGGAAATCTGAAAGGCAGAGTGTCACTAGACTGTGAGGGACCTTGAACACCAGTTAAGGCAGCTTGGCCTTTAGTCAGGAGGCAAAAGGGAGCCAATGACAATGTCTAAGCAGTCACTAAACAAGCATTTAGAAGGAGTTGACATAACCAGTTCTATTCATAAGGAATATTAGTCTGTTGGCTATTACGAAAGATGAATTGGAGGGTGAAGGCAATAAATGTTAGAAGACCCAATACAGGTAGCAAGAGGACTGAATTCAGAGTCAGAGGATATGGGTTCAAGTCTCAGTTCTGCTGCCCGTGTGACCTTAAATCACTTTTTCTCTAGGCCTCAGTAAGGGCCCTTTCTGCTCTAAATCTATGATTCTATGTCCTGTTAGGAGGTCATTGCAATAGTTCAAGCAAGCCCCTATTGGCTCTCAAACCTCTGTATGCTGCCGCTATCTCTGTGCTGAACCCCAACCGCTTCGTACATCTCAAATGGGATGGCCAGCATGCATCTTAAACCAGACCTGCACAACATACTGCCCTTGGGAGCTCGCTCCACCAAAGGATTTTGGGTAGCTGTCACATGACCCATAGAGTGGTTGGTTACCCTGGGTCACATGACAACCCCCCCAACATCCTTTGGTGGAGCGAGTTCTCAAGGGCAGTATGTTGTACTGACCTGTCTTATACTCAACATGTCCAAAATGGAACTTATAAGCTTTCTCCCTAGACTCTCCCTGACCCCTACCTTCAGTAGCACAGTAGTACATCCTCTCAGTCCTGTGGGCATAAAACCTAGGAGGTTTTTAACCTCACATTCTCACTATTTCTTACACATACCCTGCCCCCCCCAATATCTATGTTGCTTCCAAGGCCTGTCGATTTCTTTTTGTAACATCTCTGGAATAAGCCCTCTTCCTTCCTCAGACACTGCCACCTCTGGGACAAGCTTTCATCACTTCACACCTGGACTGTCTCAATAGCCTGCTGGTAGATCTACCTGCCTTAATTAAGTCTCTCCTCATTCAACCCAGCCTCTGTTCAGCCACCAAAGTGACTTTCCTAAAGTGCAGGTCTGATTATGTCACCACACACACACACACACACACACACACACACACACACACACACTCAACTCTAGTGACTCCTTAGTGACTCCTGATCAAACACAAAATCTCCTCCTTGATACTCAAAGTCTTTCTAACCTAGCACTTCTTACTTTTCCAGCCTCCTTATACCTCACTCCCCAATACGTACCCTTTAATCCAGTGACACCGGCCTCTGCTGTTTCATGAATAAGACTCGCTATCTCTTGGATCTGGGAATTTTCCCTGGATGGCCTCCATGCCAGGAATGCTTGCCCTCTTCATCTCAGGCTCCTGGCTTACTTTTAAGTCCCAACTCAAACTCTCTCTTCTAAAGGAAGCCCTTCCCAACCCCTCTTAATTCTAGTGCTTGCCCTTTGGTCATTATTTCCTGTTTATCCTGTATAAAGCTTGTTTGTACATATTTGTTTCCTTGTTTCCACCATTAGATTGTGAGCTGCTTGAAGACAGGCACTGTCTTTTGCCCTTTTTGTATCCCTAGCACTTAGCACAGTGCCTGGCACATAGTAGGTATTTAATAAATGTTTATTGATTGTTTCATTGCTTGCTCCCTTCCCATAGGCTAAAAGGACCATAGATTCAGAGCTGGAAGGGACCTTGGAGACTCTTCATTTTAAAGAGGATGAATCTCAGGCACAGAGGTTAAGGGACTTGCCTAGGGTTACACAGCTAGTATGTGCTTTAGGGGGTATTTGAACCCTGGTCTTCCTGACTCCAAGGCCAGTGCTCCTAAAATTAGTGTAGATGTCATTTTCCTAAAACAAGAAAATATACTCAGTTCTTTTCCACTGCATTACAAAGCAAATATCTAATAGAAAAAAAAATCATTGAGGTGCATACCATGTGAAAATCACTGTACTGTGTGCTAGGACTATTAAGATGAAATCAGACAGAGTACCTGCCCTCAAGAAGCTTCCAGCCTAGCAGTATTCTAGTAGCTTGAGGATTCTTTAGGTTGAAATAGTCAAGCATTGTAGTGTCATTTATTGACATAATGTGAATGTTGTCACAACAAATACCTCATGTAAAGGTCAAATTAAAAAGTATAAACATGAAAAAAAAGTTCTTTTCAACTAAAGATGTAGTCTCAGTGCATCAAAAAATCCAAAATTTTGCTGATCAAACCAACTGTATCTCTGTTGGTGTTGACATACGGTTAACAAACTAGGGGAGGAAGTCTATGTTTGTATGAGATAAGGCTCAGAGTCAAAGATTAGGGGAAAAGTCAGGTAGAGAAAATTTTATAATCGATGTTGGGCTATAGATAGGAATTATAACAAAATGTACATTTAATGGCTATAATCTAATCATTTATGTTAAATAGAGTTCTACCTATGGGGTTTGGAACCTTTGAAATGCTTTACTAGTAAATGGTGACACCTACTGGCACAGTTAGAAATCTCCAAATGACGTGTAGCTAGATGAGGTCATTAACCAGTAGCTGCATCTGAAGGTTATGCTCTAGCAAATGGAAGAAGAGAATAGAAACAATTATTGGGGTGCTTCGAGGCCTAATCATCACTTTCTCTTTTGGACAAAAAATGGGTTCCTCATATGAAGGTTTCCATCTTCCCCTGTTTTCAAGTAGTAGAAACATGCTTGCATTTATTGGGATTGTGGGTAAAAGTATGCAGTTTGGCCAGACCAGCAAGAAAGATGGTGCCATATTAAATAAAGGAGAATGGAAATAGAATAAGTTTCTTTTAGAGATACTAACAAAATTGAATGGATTTACAGGAGGTGAGGGGGCTCAAAACCATGGGACTGATCCGTTGTTGGTGGAGCTAGAAAAAGATCTGACCATTCAAGTTCAATTTGGGATGATGCAAGAAGAGTGGCTAGTCTAGTGCATTAGTTTTGACTTTGAAATCCCAATACTGGGCAGTTCCTTCTGCAAGGAGATCAAAGATAGAAGCAAAGGTCCAACATGTACCAAAATATTCATAACAGGGCTCTTAGTGGTAGCAAAGAATTGGGAACAAAAATTAGAGAATCTGATTAGAGAGTGGCTGAAAAAACGATATGAATATAATGTAATATCGTTACATGTGAAGAATAGGAGAAATCTAGAGAAAAGTGGGAACATTTATTATATGAATTGATTCAAAGTGAAGACCCAAGAGAATAAAACACATGGAGACTACAACAATGTAAATAAAAAGATTTCTAAAAGGAAATTGAACTCTGAGTAATGAAAAACACATGAAGGCCCTAGAGAAGCCATAACAAAGCATACTTTCCTCCTCATGGCAGATGAGTGGTGAACTACTAGACAGAATACCCATATTTTGTCTGAAATAATCTTTGTATCAGACACTTTCTCTTCATTGCTTTTCTTTATGACAAAGGAAGCTTAAGTTCAGGGAGTGGGGTTGGGAAATGAATCTCATAGAAAGAAAAAGGCTCCAATAAAGTATAATTTGTAAAAGGCACCTAAAGAATGGTTAAGGACCTTAAAGAAAAAAAAGAAAACAGGGAGAAGGTGAGGTGGACATGAGAGTTGTCTTCAAATATTTAAGAGACTGTCATCTGGAAAAGGGATTAGATTTATTGGTGTGACTACAGGGGGCAGTCAGTCACATAACAAATGTTTATTAAGCATCTGCTATGTACCAAGTAATATGCTAAGCAATAGGGATACAAAGAAAGGGTTCACAGTCCAATGAGGGAGATAAGATGTAAACAAGTACGTACAAACAAACTATCTACAGGATAAATGAGAAGTAATTAGCAGAGGGAAGGCACTTGAATTACGAAAGAATGGAAAAGGCTTCCTGTAGAAGGAAGGAATGGAAGCCAGGGAAGCCAGAGACAGAACAAGGACCAATGGGTTGAAGATGGAGAAAAGTTGTTGTCCAGTACTGTATAAGATAAAACTTTCCAAAATTTAGAGGTATAAAAAAGGATGTCCAGTACACTGTTGGTGGAGCTGTGAATTGATCCAGTCACTTTAAAAAGTAATTTGGAACTATGTCCTCAAAGTCACTAAAATCTAAGAATGACCCACAGATACAGAAATATTTGTAGCAGCTCTTTTTGTAGTGGCAAAGAAGTGGAAACCAAATGGCTACCCTTCAGTTGGGGAATGGCTTGACAAATTATGGTATGTGAATATAATGGAATACTATTGTGTCATAAGAAATTATGAAAGGGGGTCAGCTAGGTGGCAAAGTGAGTAGCACTAGTCCTGAAGTCAGGAGGACCTGAGTTCAAATTCAGACTGAGATACTTAACACTTACTAGCCATGTGACCTTGGACAAGTCACTTAACCCCAACTGCCCTCCAAAAATTTTTTTAAAAAGCAATTATGAAAGGGACAGTTTCTGAGAAACCTGGGAAAACTTAAATGAACTTATATAGTGGAAAGTAAGCAGAACAAGGAAACTCACTTATACAATAACAACATTGTAAAAACAAATCATTTTGAAATATTTAAGAGCTATAACCAAGCACAGTTGCAAGGGACTGATGCATACTACTCCATTCCTGACAAATGACAGACATTTCAGATGAACAATGAAACACACATTTTTGGCCATGGCCAACACAGGACTTTGTTTTGCTTGACCATGCATTTGTTGCAAGGGTTTTGATTTTCTTTTTCTCCCCAGTGGGGAAAGGAGGATTAAGGGAGAGAAGACATGTTTATGAGTTGAAAAACAAATTTTAAATAGATGTACAATGTGCCTGTCACTGAAAGTGCTGAAGCTGGATGACCCAAGATCAGAGATGTTCCAGAAGCAAGACCTTCTCAGGGTTAAGAGTCACACTAGATGATGTTTGACATCCAGCCTAGGCTCCTAGGATCCCATCTCTTCACTAGAAATAATGCCACCTATCCAGACAACAGGTTTTGTATGAGAATCTCTCTAGACTTTAGTCTTCGTCATCTATAAAAATGAGCAAATTGGGCTAGATGGTTTCTAAAGTTCCTTCTTTTTCTTTTTGCTTTTTGGAGAGCATTTGGGGTTAAGTGACTTGCCCAAGTTCACACGGCTAGTTTTTGTGTTAAGTGTCTGAGGTCAAATTTGAACTCAGGTCCTCCTGACTCCAGGGCTGGTGCTCTATTCACTGCGCCACCTAGCCGCCCCTTTAAAGTTCCTTCTTAGCTCTAAATAGAAGATTCTATTATCCCATGAGACATTGTACAAGAGACAACAACAATGTCATACAACTGCAAAGCATTGTTACAAAATTCAGTAAGCATTTATTAAGCACTGATTGTATGCAGAGGGACCAGAGGAAGTATGAATTGTACATAATAATTATAATGATAGCTAACATTTATGTAGCATTTTAAAGTTTGAGAAGCTCTTTACTAATATTTTCTCATTTTATACTCACAACACCCCAGGGAGGCAGTTGTTATTACCAGCCCTTTTCTACATATGAGGAAATTAAGGCTGACAGAGGTTCAAGGACTAGCTATTAAGTGTCTAAGGCCAAATTAGAATTCAGGTCCTCCTGACTCCAGGCCCAGTGTTTTATCTATTGAACCACCTAGAAAAGAACTATCCTGGCCCTCATGGGGCTTATATTCTAGCAGGGGGATATGACCTATACACAGATAAGTGTCCTCTAATACTTTCAGGATTTGTGGTTTTATAGGCACAAGCATTCTTTCCACAGATACAAATTACTCCTCCTTTGGCACTGGCATTGGCGTTCGCATTAGCATTGGCAGTCAAGCTTTATGAGTTCCTATATCTAAAAAAATCAACAGCCTGTGGTCAACTTGATGATGTCTCTGGAACTTATCCCACTATTAGGAGGAGAACAAGCCCATCTGCACCCAGAGGGCCCTGTGCTGAACTCAGACCCAGGCCTGGTCGCCAAGAAACACCTCCTGCTGGCTACGGTTCAGCATACTCTACCCCCAAAGCCTTGCGCCACTGCACCATCCACCTTGATGAAGGAACAGACCCAGAGCTGGCCTAGTTCTTTGAGCACTTCCCCTTGGATATGGTGAGCTTCTCTCCCCATATTCCACCCACTCTATTAGCCCGTGCCTTCTTTTGTTTCTCTCCCTATCCTCAAAAGAATCCATTAGCTTCCATTTAGGAGAAAACAGTTCTCTGCCCCCTTATTATGCTCTCTGATCCCTAGAGCCACACCAGCCTGACCCCTCTCATGTCCTAATAGTCACCTTTTCCACTGTGCCCTCCGGAGTTCTTGCTTCAAAGCAAATGCTTCCTTCATCCTGGACTTCTTTCTCTCCCACTTTTTCTATCTATTAAGCTGTGACCTGGTTCCCCTCAGATAATACTGTATTTTCAGCACTGGCTGTACCTTCTCTGATGTCCCCAAAACACTGGTCTGAAAAAGAGTCACAGCACTCCTCGTTCCCATTACTGCATCTAAATCTTCAATTAAAAACATTTTGTCTTTGAAGGTCCACATAATTAAAATATTCCTGTGGCATGCCAACTGTATGCCTGGTGACTATAGTATCATAACCCCCAGGGCATTTTCCATCTTTCCTCCAGGAGCTCAGCACCGCATTCCTCTCCCCTCCAAGTCATGCCCTTATACTGGGAGACTTTAACAGCCTTTTAACATACTTGCTCAAACTCCCTTAGTTCCATGACCTAACCCTCAATCCACCCCAACCACACACAGAGCCCTATGGGCACACACTTGATTTTGCCATCACCCATACGTGCTTCACTTCCCTATTTAGAAACTCATGCATGCCCCTATCTGACCACAATCTCCTACCATTCCACTTTTCCCTAGCCTTCACTCCTCCTAAACCTATTCTTCACCTTCAACGAGATCTCAAATCCTTCCGCTCAGTAGTTTCTCAGGCCATGACACTTGCTCGATTCCATATTCCTCCTTCTCCAGCCTCAAACCATTAGCTACTGAGCCGTCACCACTCATCCGGTTATCCCCACCATTCACTTCCTCCACTCTTACTCAAAAACAGCTGAACAGAGCTGGAGCAAGGCTCACAACTACTCTGACTAGATGGTGTTCAGTTGTGTCCAACTCTTCGTGACCCCATTTGGGGTTTTCTCAGCAAGATACCAGAGGGGTTTGCCATTTCCTTCTTCAATGCATTTGACAGATGAGGAAACTGAGGCAAACAGGGTGAAGAGACTTGCCCAGGATCACACAGCTAGTAAGTGCCTAAGGCTGAATTTGAACTCAGGTTTTTCTGACTCCAGACCTGGCATTCCAAAGTCAACCCTTTTATACAGGCCCCTGATCTCATCCCTTCACTCATCTCGAACACTTTGTACCCTCAGTCATACACCACTCTCTCAGATCCTCAACTTTTCCTTTTCAACTGGTTTGGTCCCTACTACCTTCAAATATGCCCAAGCCTTCCCCATCCTTAAAAGAAACCTTCACTAGACCATACCATATTCTCAACCTTTGTCCTATCTCTCTCTTCCCTTTCTCAGCCAAACTCCTTGAAAAAGTGCTTTATACTTGCTACCTCCTCTCAGTCTCTTCTAAACCCTCTGCAATGTGTATTTCAACCCCATCATTCAGCTGAAACTATTCTCTTCAAAGTTAACAACAATCCCTTAATTTCCAGATCTGATGGTGTATTCTCAGCGTTCATCCTTCCATATAAATCCACTGTATTTGCTCTGGTGGACCACCT